>NC_054747.1:3149574-3398382 GCF_018143015.1 Lytechinus variegatus | reverse complement strand
ATTGTTTAGTTTTATACCTAATGTACACTGTATAAAAAAATAGTTGAAATTACTCAATAAAATTGTTTCAACAGATTGCCTTAATTTTTATAAAGTATTATGAGTTTGGCAGTTTTAAGTAAACTTTACTTATTTTCTTTGCATCCATTTCACTCAAGAAAATTAAGTTACAATAACTTAATTCAATTTAGTAAAACAATCACTAAAATGTTTGAAAAAATCAAATGGGGGAGTTGTCTTTCGTTATTCGAAAGTCCGCTCCCCCATCGCCCCACTTTTACTTTATAGTGGCATCATTTTCATCATTGACATCTTTCATCCAAATATTAGACTTTGTGCACTTTCACGTACCTGTTACATAAATTGGTACTTACATTGATATTTACACGCGATCGTTTCATTCTTACAGATAAAACAGTGAGAACAATATAATCATTTTCCGAAAACCTAAAAAGACATCTGAAATTTTCTGCTAAATGGCTATTTAATGTTGCGCTTTCTTTGATTCAAGAAAAGAATAAAATAGTCAGCACACCCTTATGCGAAAATAAATTCAAACACACTTAGATATGACAGTTATTAAAAAAACACCCAAACATTTACTTGCTCTAACATGTCTAATGAATATTCATGCGTTATTTAAATAAGGCCTTAATTGAAAAATATATGTACATTCAGCAAGAATTTATAAGTAATAATCATCTTAGCCTACAATTGAGTTAGATTTACTCAATCAAAGAAAACCAGCAATACGTTAATTTTCTTAAATGTATATTGAACCCAAGTAAATCAAGTAAATTAAAAGACAAGTTAAAACTACTTTTTAAAAATGAAATATATAATTACAAACTAGAAATTCTACTTATATTCATTAAGTATTAACTACTGATTCATAGTTTTTTTTTACAGTGTACCGTTTATTTCAAAAAGTGCTTAGAATGTCAATTTTTTAGGTCAGAATGTCAAAAAAAATATCTAAAAGTTGATATATGTAGCGTCTTATGGCTAACCGCAAATCGTCCTTAACACCTAGGTCCCTTTTCGATCAAGCCAGAACTCATATTAAAGAAATGTCTGCTCGCGCTTCGCATCTTTATACATACGCATCTTGTTCAGGTTCATAAATATTGCCCAGAATATTCAATTTTCAGAACAACATACATGAAATTAAAAAAAAAATCAGATCGCTCTTTCTAAATAGGGCTTTGAGATTATTACATCTTTAGTATGTTGTTTTATACGAATAAAGCTGAGAAATGACTATTATGACATCGGCGTTTTGCCCCCTCCCCCCCCCCCCACCAAAAAAAAAAAAAATCACAACCAAGAAAATGGGGAGAAAAGGAATAATTTTTTCAAATGTTATGTCAAAACCTATCACAAACTTTGATTAGTGATTAAAATATCGACAATTTTGCTCGCTCGCTCGCAATGCCGGATTGAGCCCCCTCAATTTTTTTTGGCTCATTAAGCTACTGAGACAACCTCTTCAAAGAAACAAACAAAATCAACTTCGAGTGGCCGATTATGACAGCCGATGTTTACTTCCTGATTCGTACGCAGAACATCGGGGAATCCCATGACAACATTAATTAAGCTGGATAACGTTCTCCCCAGTGCATTATGGGTATTCAGGTTCATTTGCAGACAATAATTAAATCGCCTTATTTTACTTAAATGGTCAAAGTATTAAAATGCATCAATTTGTTAGCATTGTTTATATCGAACTTGTGTAGAGTTCTGAAAGACGTCGAAGGTCTAACACAATTTATACAGACCAACTTCCGGAAGTGAGTCTGACAGCAAGGTCATGAGTCAAAAAGCTCGGGGATTCCCCATCGCCAGCAGGCTGTACTGATCGAACCAAGCACAATTACCATAACAAATAAAATTTCTCTGCACATGAGTGCGCAACATCTATTCTATCTGCTGATCTCAAGTTCACACCTTTTTTTAGTAATTTTCTGCGCAAGTGATATATATCAACCATAAAAGGGGAGATGAATGAACAACTTGTGAAGAAATGTTTGATTGGATTGATCGCCCTTTCTTTGTTAGGCTCTGTTATAACGGGTAAGTAAAACCCACACATCATACTCTGGTGTACCTTAAGCTAGCTCTATCTCTCTCAACTGGTTAAAGTTTATTGACGTTGTGTGACCTTTGAACTTAATCATGTGGCAAGACGATCAGTGATACTGATTACTTTTATGTCCAAGTTTCATTAACTAGGTTCATATACTTTCAAAGTTATGGTGACATCTCAAAAACTTAATCTTTGTTAAGATTTTAATATTGACGACGCAGCCTTCCCCATCGTCGTATTTACGTCGTAAAAACGGCGCCTACATGTAGTTCCTCCTCTGCTATGCAGTCTAGACAAAGGAAGTTAACCCTGATGTTAAATTGATTCTAAAAGCAGGAAAAAAAAGGGGAAGGTTTGATGAAAAAAACATAAATTTTAGAAAACAAGTTATCGTTATTTTCTTTTACTTTATGACGTCACAGACGACCGTTTCATCTATTATTTTATAGGACATAAATTCCCCGAATTCTTTCTTTTTTTAAGGTAAAAATATTAAATTCGTGCAGTGGATATATCACTAGTGATATCATTTCACGCCGTCTTTCAAAAGAGAAAATGCTCTTTCATGTACCATATTCTATGGTAAGGGGAGCTTCTCTCATATGACGTCACACGTCCATCATTCTTTGATGGATTTCCATGAAGTTTTCACAATAGTTAAATGGTTTCAGTAAAACAACGTATCGTCTCAATGAACTTCTTTTTTCTGTTATGCTTTCAACTATGCCTCATTTACACATACTACATCATTGAGTATTTAATATTGATTTAATTTCTTTCAGGAAGTGAAACGGTTTTCAAAGTAGTATTGTCGGTTCTCGTTGTGTTCGCTCCATTTGCAGTCGCTTGGTATATGAACAACACAGGTTTGTAGTATATTTTTCTCATTTTCCAATCCACTAGACCTATCAATATATAAGGCAGTTGCATTTGTAACATACACGATTATAAGATGTATAAATAATGACATTGATAGTAATAATGATAATATCAATAACAAAAATGATAATGATAATGATAATGATGATGGTGATAATAACCATAATAATCGTCATGCGTACAGTTTTATATCACTTGTTTAATACCAGGGCCCCGTCTTACAAAGAGGTACGATTGATCCAATCAATCATAACTCTATGGAAATCCAACTGTGTCATAACTTTCTACAGGAAATTTGCAAAAATCTCCATTGTAAAGGGTTTTACGGGCTCGAATATAGTACAATGAAATGTTTTTTTAAATAATAATTATAATAATAATTATGTTCAACTTCTAGGCAATACAATGCAATGATATCAGTGACAACTGTTCGATTTTTTTTTACATTCTTGTGAAAAATTCATGTTTTACGCTTGCCAGCTGAAATTCGACGACTCCGTGAAAGGATCCAAGATTACCGACCTGGTAATTGGACGATCAGAGATGCAGGGTCTAGCTTCGAAAAACCATCCAAGGTTAAACTAGGTGTCTTCGGAGTGCAAGACTCAGGCAAGAGTGCCTTTCTCAACTCTCTTCACTTTGCCTACAAAGGTTTGTTTTCAGTAAAAGCATTTTACATTTCATCACGTTAGCTTGATGTAAAATTTTCTGCTTTTTAAATCAATTATGGTTTATTATGTGGTAGTTATGGGCAAATTTTATTCGTTTTATGATTGCAATATCAGGCTCCAAAAACAATCTAAAAGTGATGATTGACGAAATCCAGAGTAATGTTGCAAATTGAGCTCTTATAATTATGATCCTGTGTTTCCATTTCAGCAGAAATATCCTTTAATGTTAATTTCATCCATTCGTTGTGGCCTTAACCTGTCAAAAAGATCAGTGCCATACAGTGTGATCACAGTGTCGTCACACAGTGAAAATATTACTCAAACTTTTAAAACGTACAAATTAAACAGTTTGAAGATATGTTCACACTGTGGACACCTCGACAGTGTGACTGTACACAGCGTGTTCACATGGTCGACTATATGAATGTATTGATTCACACTGTTAATATATGCTTAAATTTAAGTCTTAGTGTGAAAGTGATTTTGCATTGTTTTCCACACTTTGGCACACACTCTGGGACACTGTGCTAGGTTCCCACTGCCGATCAAACCAGCCCGACCAAGCCCGATCAAGCTATTTTGGCCTGGTCGGGCTCGGTCGGCAAGGGCGATCGGGGTCGGTCTACCTTGATCGGTATCGATCTGGCTTCCTACACGACATTTTTTGGCATGCCAAAAAATATCGTGTAGGAGTCGTGAAGGCAAGCCATCGTACAGCGATCGTGTACTGATCGAGTAGAGATCGAGTTGATCGAAAATCGATCGTGTAGAGGTCTAGTTTGGTCGGGGTGGATTTTTTTCCGCCGATCACTACCCGATCATCTCGATTCACACACAACTTCTACACGATTGGTTCCCGATCAACTCGATCAACAACTCAACTGCTTCACGACCGATACATGTCTGCCCTGAACACTTACTCGACCGAACTCGCTCACTTCTCGACTGCTTTACGATCACATCCCAATCACTTCTCGACCGCACTCGATCTTTCGGATCGCAACTCAACCAAGGGCAAAGACACAATTACGTGCTGATCTTATCACATTTTCTTCGTACCAGTAGGCCTATTATTGATATTAAAATTAATCAGTTCTGGAATTGGGAGTGATAACAGGTGACTACTTGCAGCTCTTCACATAGGGTAAGTGTAGGTAATTGGAGACCGTTAAGCTCATTTGCATAATTTACATGAACATGGAAAATGACACACTCTTAAAAGTTATTTTTTCCTCTTCAGCATCTTCTACTCTATATTTGTTAACAAAATGGTGAACACAAATTAATTGATTAATAAGATAATGAAGATTAATGACGTCATCATCAAAGGTCTCTCATTACCTAAATGTGTAGGTAATGAGGGACAGTTACAAATCATGTTATTTGCAAGAAAACTTTAGTAAAAATGGGATTGTCATGCTAAGTTCAAAAACTTTTCTTACAGAAAAACATGTAGCCAATGATTTTAACATTATTTTAAAACATTATGAACCAGATGTGGTTGAAAGCATGTCTTTTTGTTTGCAATAATAAATGATGCTTTAAATCATAAATGTTCTGAAGTGCTTTAAAAATAACTTTTCTGAAAAAAAGAAAGGAAATTAGGCCCATATTTATTCTTATTTCTGCAGTCATTTTTTTAGATTCATTACATAAAAGAAGATGCTTTGTCAAGGACTTTCCTGTGACACCTGCCATTCATAACAAACAGTCGCCATGTTGGTGTCCCCCATTACCTACACTCATTATTGGACTGACCAGTTCATTGTGGCCACAGTATCACCCATACACAACACACAGTGGTCGTTTTTAGTGTTTGTGTGGCTAGCCCACTTACAAAACTTCCTATTTGAAGTACTTTTACCGATCACCTCTTCACTATGAGAACACGCCCCAACATTCCTTGAAAAATGAATTTTCACACCAGAGCAAAAGTGATCTTGCAGAAGTATTGTAGAAACTTTCCTGTGGTAACTCCCAGAGAATTACGAAATGAGTATCAATAGATTTATATTTGAAACGACTATTTCATCATGCTTTTAAAAAGGTGTAATTACCTGAAGTTAGTGTCCTGCTTCTTTATTCGAGGCGATATGCGGTCAAGAAGCTCCCCAAATATGTCGGCGTCCACTCTCAGGAAATTTTTAAACCCTTTAGGGTCCTCTCTATTGAGCTCATTCAGCAGTTGTTCATATTGTCCAAAGAGCGGTCTCCGAGTCAACCACTGCCTCACCCAGATTTCCAGGGGCGTCGATCCATTTTTCAGATTGGGGGGGGGGGGGCAAAATCATTAACGTTCCAAATGCGCTCGATCGTACAAAACACCCGCCCACATACACCCTCACACACACATATAAATATGTATATATGTATATATATATATGTGTGTGTGTGTGTGTGTGTGTGTGTGTGTGTAAAGCTATACATGTACAATAGCTTTTGACAACTCCTTTTTATTTTAATATTGTAAAGAAATGTATGAAGAGAACAATGGTAGGCGTAGCTTAAATCAAGGTTCCCCAGAGCTATCTACATGTACCCTTTGGAAAAATTGATGATGCCGAAAAAATGTCTCTGCCGGGAATCGAACCCGGGCCCCCAGCTTTGAACGCCGGTGCCTTAACCACTAGACCACAGAGACGGGTTAATGGCTAGGGCGAACCCAATCCGATTGACCGTCAGATAGACAGATTTTCGACACTATACCAATTTCCTTTGTCGGGTGAAGGTGGGTTTAGAACAATGACAAGCCGCCATGCCTCAGCTGGATCAAAGCTATTGCTTCGATACAGTACATGTATGGGAGAAGAAATACAAATGTGTAAAGTTATACATGTACAACAGTTTTTGGCAACTCCTTTTTATTGGAGTGGAGCGTTGTGGCCCAGTGGATTAGTCTCCGGACTTTGAAACAGAGGGTCGTGGGTTCAAATCCCAGCCATGGCGTAATTTCCTTCAGCAAGAAATTCATCCACTATGTGCTGCACTCGACCCAGGTGATATGAATGGGTACCGGCAGGAAGTAATTCCTCAAAAAGCTGCGTGCGCCTTAATCGGTTGCCTAGCTTAGCTGGGGTAATAATAATAGCAGTGCCTTTTTTAAGCGCCATGAGCACCGAAAGGTGGACCTGTGCGCTATATAAGTAGCCACCATTATTATTATTATTATTAAATATTGTAAAGAAATGGATGAAGAGAACAATGGTAGGCGTAGCTTAAATCAAGGTTCCCCAGAGCTATCTACCCTTTGGAAAAATTGATGATGCCGAAAAAATGTCTCTGCTGGGAATCGAACCCGGGCCCCCAGCTTTGAACGCCGGTGCCTTAACCACTATATATATATATATATATATATATATCTCACCAACAATTTAATGCGATCGCAATTTTTTTTTAGAATACTGACAGGAAAAGCGTGCCTGTTTAGGACCGTTTGTAGTAACTCATGAGAAGGATACATATCTCACTACACAGATAGTACGAGTGCCGAGAGTGAGCTGAAATTTCTTTATATTCTGACCTGAAAACTTGATATTCTAAGCATTTATGGTAACAAGGATTAAGATTTGTATCTAAAAGAAGAATAGATGCGAGCGCAAAGCGCGAGCTGAAAATTTTGATATTTCGATCTGAAAAATGACACTTTCATGGACGTTTTTGATAAAGAACAAAATATATATCCAAGAAAAGATGATTGTAAATCGAAGCAGGAGTTCTTTTGAGGATTAGAACTGAAAACAGGACATTTACATTCACCTATTTAATCATGAAAAGTATGGGTTTTTGCTACAGAAATGATGCGAGCGCGAAGCGCAAGCTGAAAATTTTTATATTCCAATCTGAAAAGCGGACATTTTGAGCACGATTTTAAATAAAGAACGAGATGTGTATCTCATTCTCGCTTGCTGAACATTACAATCTTGTTTTTATGCATATCCAGAATTATTGGGGGGGCAAAATGATATGTTTGCCCCCCAATATTTTCATTGGTGGGGCGATCGCCCCCCCCCCCCCCCCCCCCCCCCCCCCCCCCCCCCCCCCCAGGATCGACGCCTCTGCAGATTTCCCTGTGCCGTTGCTGCCTACGCGTCCTCCTGCATCTACGTTCATCAACTTCTTCTTTTTCGAGCTGAACCACAGCCATTACCCTGTTTCTCTGGAGCTCTAACCACCTAGCCCACAACTGTAACTGTTTGATTTCCATCTCTTTCAAGTTTGAGATGAACTGAACCCTAGTAAAAAAAAATGCGTACTGTACCATCAGCTGACGATAATGTTTGTGCAACCACAGTCAATTCACCACTGATCTTGGATCTCTTTTCGACCAAGTTGATCTGCTTGGGTCTAGATTGTGTAGAGATCGGATGGACGTCCAGCTAGTGTAGTAGGGATCGCGTTGGGATCGTATGTAGATCGGAATGATCGAGAAGAGATCTAAGTAGTGGTCGACTGTACGTCGTGAAGGAGTCGTGAATGGTCGAATATGGGTCGTGAATGGTCAAATAGCGGTCGGGAAGAGCTCGTGTTTAGGCATGTGGTCGGGATTGGTCGGGGAAAAATGGGTGATCGGGCTTGATCGGGCTTGGTTGTGTTGGTTTGATCGGCAGTGGGAACCTAGCATTAGGGTATGCTTGCTCATTTATGATATATTGTATATTAGTTCAACACGGTGCGTGTGCATATTCTGTTGTATTTCTTTATGCGAAGCAACATGAAGTCAGTTCTTTCTTCACTGTAAAAAATGAAGTGCTAATTTAGCAGTTACAGTGCTTGTATATTCTCTGCACTACGAGTGCTGATTTTCTAGTTTAAATTTGAAGTAGAAAATCAGCACTTGTAGTGCAGTCAATATACAAGCACTGTAACTGCTAAATTAGCACATCATTTTTTACAGTGTTCGTTTGATTGCAATAAATTCGTTTAGTGCAAATTCCGCAATACATTACTTATTACTACATCTGTCACACATGCATGTACTGAATGAATCACGCCTATTTTCACCGAAAAAAAAGAAGATTTCTGTATTACTTGGGGACCAGATTTAATTTTTTTTTCCCATTTTTCATTTCCCCCTCATTACAAAGGTGTATGGGAGCAGATCTACATCGAGAGCAATACGTTAGGGCAAGGAGGGGAGACTTTATTCCGAGACCCTGTTATACTTACCGATCAGGTTACAACTTTCGATACACGTGGACTATCGGATTTGGGTTATTACAAAGTTCGGGATGTAATGGATGAAATCAGTTGAGTATTTGTTTTTTCCCCCCAATTTTACTGCTTGCAATTGGCAGTGTTAACCCCCACTGGGATATTGATCCCCATCCCTGATAATCGAAAATGCCTGCCATACTTTTGCGTGTGATTTTCCCCTCTCCCTCTCTTTCAAGTTGTGTGCTCATGTTTTTGGTATAGTCTTGGAAAAGAACAGTTATAATGATAATAACAAAAGTTTGTATATCGCTTAAGTTCAAATTGCTCTAAAGTTCTGAAGCATTAATTACCCTGACTTAAGCAAAGCAGCTGTCAAGCGCATTGATGAGTTGGTAAGTATATATATATATATTGACGGAATCGCTGGGCGGGGCGGTTGGTTCGGTCCGCCGGCAGCTCGCTCTTGTCAGGATGCCTGCCGCCGGCGGGTGTGTCGCCACGTCGATTTCCAAACTTTTAGTCGTGGATCCGTTTGGCAGAGATATACTGCCGCAGTTGACACTTGCACACGCCTCGATCCTGTCAGTACCACCACCAGGCAACCTCCAGACGGCTACACTCTTTGTTATCAGCTCCAAAAGCTCACCCGACCATATGCATCTGATTCCTGTAGTTAAGCTCCTACGACCATATGCATCTGATTCCTGTAGTTAAGCTCTCTCGACCATAGGTATGGGTTTCTCTGTAGTTAAACTCCTACGACCATACCCATGGACTCTGTTAATTTCCTCCGTCGTCTGCTTACGACCAGCTACTACGTCTGTTCAGTACAGCAACCACGTCTGTTCCGTACTGCAACCACGTCTGAATTCCGTACTGCAGCCACGTCTGTTCAGTACGCGACCACGTCTGATACCGTACTGCAACAACGTCTGTTCAGCACTGCAACCACGTCTGTTCAGTACCACGACCTCGTCTGAGTCCGTACTGCAACCACCGACATCTGTTCAGTACTGCAACCACGTCTGTTCAGTACCACGACCACGTCTGAGTCCGTACTGCAACCACTGACATCTGTTCAGTACTGCAACCACGTCTGTTCAGTACCACGACCACGTCTGAGTCCGTACTGCAACCACTGACATCTGTTCAGTACTGCAACCATGCACGTCTGATTCCGTACTGCAACCACGTCTGTTCAGTACCGGAACGACGTCTGGTTCTTCGACCATATGTATAGGTCCTTCTGCAGTCAGGCTCTCACGACCACACCCATTGGCTCTGCTCTACTTGTAGTTTTCCCCGTTGTCTGCTCCGGACCTCCGACCGTCTGCTTCCAGACCAGCAACCATCCGCTTCAGACCAACCCGTCTGCTCCGGACCACCAGCCGTCTGCTCCAGACTCCGAACCGTCCGCCTCCAGACCAACCAGACTACCAAAAGAGCAAGCCCTGGTATAGTCTCTTGCTGGCGTGCAAAAGACCCAACATACAAGGAAATCTAACCACAGTCGTCGCCTAGAATTCTAGGTTTCCCCGTGGAAAGACATGCGAATGATCATATAAATCATTTCGATCGCATCCACCAACTTTATTTATTGGATAGCGAATCCAAATCGATCTGCATACTTTACGTGCAATGCACCCCGTGGGCGCCGTATTTCAACAGATCATCGGCAAAGCCTCACGAGTACACTAACTTACTGTACTTATGCATTAATTATACAATATCTGTTATAGTTAACCTCTATTACAATCTTAGAACAGCTATAACTTTCGTCTCCAAAACCGGATATGCATGAATGACATATCAAATTAAAGCATTCATTTAGATCAAGCTAGTGATAACCATAATAATCAGTTAAGCATCTCCAGGAAATCGTTATTCCCCAACGGTTCAAAACATGCATAACTTCCAATGTCTTGTCTACGTCATTATTAGTGTAGAAACATGCATGTAATATCGCCAGCTACGACAAAATCATTATAAATCAACCAAATATAATTTCCTAACACGAAATAAAACCCATTTCGTGACACAACTCCCTTATTTTTCAAAGCTCGGCCCCCGAGCGTCATTTAACAACATCAGACACTGTAGCACAATAACAAAACGTATCCATCTGTATATCAAACTATGCATTGTGTCTTTTCTCCACAAACAAAAATGCATAAGTAGTCAACTAATGTTCAGGTTCAACAAAACACAACAGTGTAAGTCCAAAGAAAACTCTTAAAGAATTTGGCATGAAGAATAATGTCCAACACGAGAGATACTGTTCAAGACGACTCCTCTTCCTTGAGTTCATCTGTCATTACTTCTAGCAGTTCTCCTTTCTTAGTGATGTAACGCTCCGTGGTACGAACAAAGCTAGGTGACATCTGGTGGAATCTGGAATGTGTCGGTTGACTTGTTCAGGGTCACCTTCTCTTCTGATCCGCCGGTTCTCATTGCCTGAATTCTCTGGCGGGGGTTGTCAGTCTGCGTCTCAGCATCCCTACCGGTGCATTCTATCCAGTCACTGGTAGACGGCATCTCCGACACCACTTTCCTAGAAGCGTATCTCAAATCAAGCGGTGAAGGCGGCCTCTCATCATAGTCCAGCTGCTCCTCTGGTTCAGGGGTAGAATTCCGACCATGCCGTGGAGATACTTCTGATCGGTCAGGTTCAGGAGACTTTGGACAATCTGGAACGGATGATTTAGGGATATCCATTTGAAGTGTCCTGGACTTCCGTCTTGGAGATCGGGAACGGGAATGACGAACCAAACTAGAACATTCTGACCGACGTGGTGAGCGAAAGTCAGAGCGATGTTGTGACCTCATCAGAGATCGGCTCAGTCGCGGTTCCTTATCTTCCCGGTCCGGTGGCACAGGGTCTATTCGAAGAAGACGGCATGTAGAATCTTCCTTCAGTTCTAAGGCATCCCAATGTTCTAGTAGACGTCTAGAAGTCATGGAACGCGTGCATGTTTCATCTTCATGAGGCCTGTTGCCAGGTTTCTTGGCCTTGTAGATAGGACGTATATCATTATGTTCTTCTTGCCAGCCAGCTTTCTCCTGTGAGCTCTGGTCAGTGATGGTTTCAACCAGTTGAACAACCTGTTCCTGAAGGTCGTCAATTCTCGTCTTTGCATTGAGTTGACGGTAGTCAACACACAATCTTTGACTGCCATCTTTCTTTTTGACCAGTGCGCTGTTGGATGCCCATGGGCTGGTCACTGGCTCAATCAGGCCTTGAGCTAGTAGATTCTTTATTTGCTCGTCTATTTCTTTCCTCTGCGTCAGGGGATGTCTCCTCTGGGCTTGACGTATTGGTTTCGCAGTACCAGTATCTATGCCATGTTGGACAAAACTGGTCTGTCCAAGATCCGAAGGTCCTGTAGAGAAAACATCTGCATTCTCAACCAGCAGTTCTTTTATCAAATCATGGCATTGGGCTGGCACTTCGTCAGTACTGCGAACAAAGAGGTCCTTCAAATGTTCTGGTATTTCTGTGTTGGTATTTGTCTCAGTTGGCTCGGCAAGGTTACACATTTCCATGCTTACTTTGTCCAGCCCTGACAATGAAGCAATGGCAGTGCCTGCCTTTATGATCCTTTGTTCCTTGGTTGGGTTGAAAACCCGAACAGGTAGTACATCTTCGTCTGCCTTCACAACAGATCTGGCGACGATGAGTCCTTTCTTGATTAGTTCTGTTGGATTTGCAGGTGGTTCTACTAATCCATCACCTAGTGACACTTTTCTGCCTGTAACTCTACCTGCTAATACCATCTCGTGTCCTGGAGGAATTGAATAATCTTCTCCCGCTACTATCCTCCTGCAGAATGATTCTCCGTTACTATCTAGGCATGGAATTATGCCATAGTTGGTCCTCAATTCCATCTTTTGGCAGTCTAGTACAGCATTGATTTTGACTAGAAAATCTAGCCCTAAAATGCCCTCATTCTTTAGACTAGCCACTGTAGCCATTGTAGTGACGACTATATCTCCAATCTGCACTTCCAACATTGACTTTCCTTTGATTCTCAATTGAGATCCATCTGCTTGTAGTACAACACTTGTCACTGGTAGTAATTCTGGTCTTCTCTTTTCCTCTATCTGATCAAACACTTTCTCATGCAGGAAGGGTCGGCATTCCAATGAGAGTGTTGGTAGCTCCAGTGTCGACCAGTAATTTCAATTCTTGTCCATTTACTTTGCCTTGAAGGTAAAGCCCTTTTCTCTTGGTATCTAGAGTCGCTCCGACTCTGGTTTGTTCCTCTTTTTTTGTCCTCTTTTATTTTGCTCATCTAGAGTCACTTCGACTCTTGTTTGTTCCTCTTTTTCTTGTTCCTTTGTTCCTCTTTTCTCTTGTCCATCTAGAGTCGCTTCGACTCTGATTTGTTCATCTGTTTCTTGTTCTCTTGTTCCTTTCTTGTCTTGTCCATCTAGAGTCGTTCCGACTCTGATTTGTTCCTCTTTTCCTTTTATTTCGTTCATCATTTCCCTTTCGGGTACTTGAAAAGCTGCTGTTCTTCCTTTTATTTTCTTTGGATATCGGCAGTTGTTCTTCCAATGCCCCAATCCATTGCAGTTGAAACATCTTTGTTCCTCTTGTTCATCAATCCTTGATTTATTTGGTTCCTCTCTTTTTCCTTTTGGTTCTACGCCATTTATTCTTGATTCCTGATATTTGGTCCTGATTTTTGTTTCCTTTTTCTTGTCTCTTTCATCCAAGGCGTCTATGACAGCCTTTACTATCTTATCGATAGTTGGATTTCTTGGTTGCTTTTCCTCCACTGCTGCAACCTCACACTCCTGCTCTTCCAGAGCTCGGCTGTACCTTATGGCCCGCTTCACTTCATTCCTCTGACCCTCCATTCTCAGAAAGGCCTCTGTGTTTAAAGCAGCTTCCACAGCATCATCCAATGTGCGAGGTTGAGCACGGAACAATCCCTCTCTTATTTCTGGTGTTACTATGGCATCTAGGAAATGCCCTCGGGCAAGCCGATCTTGCCCCTTTTCGTCGAATTCGGGATATGCCAATCCACCACAGGCCTCAAAGTGATGCAAATAATCTTCGACAGGTGTACGTCCATCAAATCTGTCCGGTACCAGATGTGGTCGTCTGCCAATCATAGCATCAAAATTTGCCATCCCCGCATCCTGAATATGTGGGGAAAACTGTGGGGGTGTAAATTGAACACCGGGTCTTGCAGTAGATGATCGTCTCATCTGCTCTCTGGGCGTTGAGCTGAATCCAGCCTGCTGTGCCCCTTCCATCTGTGAGTCATTCCTTGGTCCTCTATCCGCTTGTCCACTCACAGTTGGGGGAATATCCTGTCCACTTGATTCTGCTCCGGGTGCTTGTCTTATGGACAATCTTAACTGCTCCATCATTTGGTCAATCTCTGTCATACTCCTCTCTAAGTTCGCCATCATCTCTCCTGGCGTCGGTCGATACTGCATATTTCCTTGTTGTGCCATTGTCACTGGATCCCACTACTGACATCACTTGTGACGGAATCGCTGGGCGGGGCGGGTGGTTCGGTCCGCCGGCAGCTCGCTCTTGTCAGGATGCCTGCCGCCGGCGGGTGCGTCGCCACGTCGATTTCCAAACTTTTAGTCGTGGATCCGTTTGGCAGAGATATACTGCCGCAGTTGACACTTGCACACGCCTCGATCCTGTCAGTACCACCACCAGGCAACCTCCAGACGGCTACACTCTTTGTTATCAGCTCCAAAAGCTCACCCGACCATATGCATCTGAATCCTGTAGTTAAGCTCCTACGACCATATGCATCTGATTCCTGTAGTTAAGCTCTCTCGACCATAGGTATGGGTTTCTCTGTAGTTAAACTCCTACGACCATACCCATGGACTCTGTTAATTTCCTCCGTCGTCTGCTTACGACCAGCTACTACGTCTGTTCAGTACAGCAACCACGTCTGTTCCGTACTGCAACCACGTCTGAATTCCGTACTGCAGCCACGTCTGTTCAGTACGCGACCACGTCTGATACCGTACTGCAACAACGTCTGTTCAGCACTGCAATCACGTCTGTTCAGTACCACGACCACGTCTGAGTCCTTACTGCAACCACCGACATCTGTTCAGTACTGCAACCACGTCTGTTCAGGACCACGTCTGAGTCCGTACTGCAACCACTGACATCTGATCAGTACTGCAACCACGTCTGTTCAGTACCACGACCACGTCTGAGTCCGTACTGCAACCACTGACATCTGTTCAGTACTGCAACCATGCACGTCTGATTCCGTACTGCAACCACGTCTGTTCAGTACCGGAACGACGTCTGGTTCTTCGACCATATGTATGGGTCCTTCTGCAGTCAGGCTCTCACGACCACACCCATTGGCTCTGCTCTACTTGTAGTTTTCCCCGTTGTCTGCCCCGGACCTCCGACCGTCTGCTTCCAGACCAGCAACCATCCGCTTCAGACCAACCCGTCTGCTCCGGACCACCAGCCGTCTGCTCCAGACTCCGAACCGTCCGCCTCCAGACCAACCCCAGACTACCAAAAGAGCAAGCCCAGGTATAGTCTCTTGCTGGCGTGCAAAAGACCCAACATACAAGGAAATCTAACCACAGTCGTCGCCTAGAATTCTAGGTTTCCCCGTGGAAAGACATGCGAATGATCATATAAATCATTTCGATCGCATCCACCAACTTTATTTATTGGATAGCGAATCCAAATCGATCTGCATACTTTACGTGCAATGCACCCCCGTGGGCGCCGTATTTCAACAGATCATCGACAAAGCCTCGCGAGTACATTAACTTACTGTACTTATGCATTAATTATACAATATCTGTTATAGTTAACCTCTATTACAATCTTAGAACAGCTATAACTTTCGTCTCCAAAACCGGATATGCATGAATGACATAGCAAATTAAAGCATTCATTTAGATCAAGCTAGTGATAACCATAATAATCAGTTAAGCATCTCCAGGAAATCGTTATTCCACAAAAACGGTTCAAAACATGCATAACTTTCAATGTCTTGTCTACGTCATTATTAGTGTAGAAACATGCATGTAATCTCGCCAGCTACGACAGAATTATTATAAAGCAACCAAAGATAATTTCCTAACGCGAAATAAAACCCATTTCGTGACAATATATAAGGATTTTTAATGACTTGCGAAAATCGCCAAACGCTTCTTGCACCCAGTTATGTTCTTTTTAATGATTGAAATAAGGAGGCATACTTTAAATTTTAAAGATTTTTCAACCAATTATATGAATTTCACAGACATTATCGGAAGGTACATGTAACAATCAAAATAATATAGATACAATGATAATATGAATAAGACCAGCAAGCTATAAAATATAATTATAGAATTTTATTCATTTTTTAACCGAAAATCAGTTTAATAAGTGCCCCACGGCCAGAAAATTATTTTGGAAAAAAATCACTGAAAATTCTTACAAAACCCTTCAATTTGACTTTACAAAATGGAAAAGCGCCCCAACGACAAGCTCGGTCATTGAGTTTTGTCGAAAAAGTTTGTGCATCGTGTCTGCCGAGCAAAAAAAAAGATCTGCATATCACCATGTCTCAGAGACAGATCGCTACGTAATTTCGCCAGATTTGGGTAAGACTTTGAAAATTATCCATTTTTGAAAGGTTATTGTATGAAGAATCAGCATAATAATGTTTGCATTTGCACTGAGACCTATAAAGCCACCGTCTTGGATTTTACAAAATTTCCAACGAAATCAGGTAATATATCTGCTTCTAAGTAACCTTGAATATTACGTTTTGCACTAAACCACTATTTCTGAGATCAGGAAACACTAATGGTATCAAATAAGCAACTTTTCAGAAACAAAATCATTTTAACGACATTATTTTTTGCATATTTTTTTCTACTAATTGCAAGAATGAAGCACATGTTGCAAATAATGCAACTAAATTTTATCTTTCAGTAAGGGACATGTTAAACCAGGGTGTCGCATATGCCTTATGAATGACATATTTGGCACGTGTTTCGGATATCATGGTCTTGGTCAATGGTCAGTAAAGGTCAATGAGCTATGACCATATTGGGATATCAGTTTGAGGATTAAAGTTTTTGACAAAGTCAACTTAACTGAAAAAGTGGTTATGACGTATCACGGATTTTCTTGCATGAGTTTCATGTCACATGTTCAAGGTCATATAGGGTCAATGAACTTTTGTCATAGTGTGGTTTCAATACTTTACCAAGGCTTGGATTAAAATTTTCAGATAATTTAGCAAGTATAAGTCCTTATTCTATAAAAATTGCATTCAGTGGTCATAAGTGGTTTTAGAATCCAGGACATAACCCTGTACTTGACGGCTATTTTGTAATATCTAAGAGGGCGTCCTTAGAGGTAACACATTGTTATTCTAATTCCTTAATATACAATAACCTTTCCAAAAATATATCTTTTTCAATTTCTTCAAATATGAAGAAAATGAACCTGGCAACATGTTATTGTGAGCTTGTTTATCAGTTTTTGAAGTACAATGTATTTCGAACAGAGTAATCACTGTTATTCAACCGTTTCATCTTTTACATTTTCTTCCAAACAGCTGGAAAGCGAGGAATCGACCCTCGTTCTTGGACAGCTGGAGAAAGGATCGACTGTCCCATCTTTATCCTTAAATACAAGTATGTAATTATGCACATCTATCCGTTCATTCTGTCTTTTATTTGTCATGTTTGTTATGTGCATATCTGTGTGGGTATGCACGTGTGTAGATGTGTCCGTTCGTATGATTTTGGGGTGTATTTGTGTGAGTGCTTGCGTGAGGGTGAATGGATGTGTATGGTCGGGGACCATGGGCGGAAATCCCAGGGGGGACGCGTCCCCCTAGTCAAAATATTAAGGGGGGGACACAATATCAAATGTCCCCCTACTATTTTTGGTGGAAAGAATTATATCATTCAAAATCGAAATAAAACGTGCATTTTGGACGAGGTGACGCTACTTTTTGGGTGATTTATTTTTTGTTTTGCCTGTCAAAATTTTCAGCCCCTTGTCCCCCTATCTTCGGGGAGAGATATCCGCCTATAATGGGGACCTGTATGTGTGAGAGGGGCGTGTTAGGGTGTCTGTGGGGTGTGTGTTAAATAGAGAGAAGGGAAAAATGACGTCATTGGCACTTTAATCGGTCATACCGAAATACATGGACTGCTTTTCCAAAGGGTTTTGGAATTTTCTTTTAATGCAGTTGATTTGTTATTGTGTTTATATTTATATTTTTCAGCCTGACGTACCCCTATTTAATATTGTATAGACTTGCAATGTTTGTGGATTCATTTTCTCCTATATAGTCTGAATGATGGGGCCTAGATAAATCATATCAAAAAAAAATTACCGCGACAATCCTAGAAGATATGAAGTAATTTAAGCGAACTATCATCTAGAAATGCATTCTCTCGTTTCATAAAAAAATAGAATGCACAGTTTTACAGGCCCTATTTGAGATGTTCGGAACGATGTAGGGATCTAGGTTACTCACCTTATTCGGTTGTTTTCGCAACCGCGAGGCAGACCGCTTCCAAGAACATCGAGAATGTATTGTCAAGTGCCTTTCATGACATTGAAGTCTTTGTCGATGGTTGGTGAATCGAGGCATCAGTTTTTTCCTGGACTATATACACTCTAAAAAATTAAGTGCTAATTTAGCTCTTAAAGAGCGTGTATATAGTGACTGCACTTCGGAGTGCTGATTTGTCTTAGTTCAAATTTTTTTTTACTTCATTTTTAGAGTGTAATGGACAAACGTCATATTTGCATTTTTTTCAGCTCCAAAGCGTAGGAGAAAGCTGCTACTCCTATTCACCAATTTTCGACAAAGGCCTCCCAGCTATTCATTGTGATTTGACGGACGTTTTCAATGCATTTGCTGTGTTCTAGGGTTCGTCCAGCGTCGTGGTGCAAATGCGTTCTATATGCACAAACGCTTGGGGCAGGCACCTCGTATTAATTGAATATTGCAAATCGCATCGAGTCCGCTGCGTCGCCACACAAATTATCACTTTCACCGTCATCGTTATCATTTTATTTGTATTTTATTTCCTAGCTCTGCTACTGGAATACAGCATTGTCGTGAATTCATATCGTCACTTGTACCAAAAATCAGGCAAGAGTTCGGTAAGTTGTCTTATCGTTAAAAAAAAGTTATTACCATTGCATTGTTTTATACTTTTAACACGTAAAATATAGTGTTGTATTTCCAAAAGAACGACACGATACTAAATTGAAGACAAAAATAAAGAATAGAACATAATATTTTAATAAACGGAACATGTTTCGAGGTGTCGCACCTCATCCTCAGCCTGAAAATTATTAACAGTCATTGGTATTTATACAGTTAGGATGTCAAATAAAAATTTCAAGAATGTAGTTACACAGGATTACACAGGTGTGAATTCAATTGTTAAATGGAATGAAGTAAACATTTTTACAAAGTCTATGGATTTATCAGATAGGGGTGGGTTAAATTAAATGGATAGCATTATTTGGTAATTGTACACCTGTTGGTTTAGTTGAGGTTGTTTCCATTTGATGAAAAGCCTTTCTTTTATTTTTAGTTGAAAATCTGTTTGAGCAGTATCGAGAATTTTGAAACAGTGGGTATTGCATTCTAACAAGCTTTGGGGTGATGATTGCATGTGTTTCCAGACATGAGAGACACTGTGTGTAACTACATGTACATTCCCAGGTGCTCCTGTACTCGTGTCTTCTAATGACGCTTGGTTTGACCAATTTATACCGTGTTTACACATTGACTCGGCTCGCGTGTTGAATCCGCGAGCCGGGTTGAAGACTGCGAAGAAGGGATCAGAGATCGCGTTCATACGTACATATGAAAAGGCGAGTTCAACACGGCTCGCGGATCTCGAACGGAAGAAGAATTATGACGTCGCAAATTAAAGGCGGGAAATTCACCGCCGGAATCGAATCTTGTCCGTGCGAACAACAACAATGCCAAAAGTGAAAGCGCGCAGTGACCTAGGTCAAGAGAGTTCGACACGGCTTTCTGTTTACACACGAAAAAATTGCCGAGTCTGACTCGGGTCGCAGGTTGAAACCTTCGATTTTGTAGGATCGATAAAGCCGTGTTCGACACGGCTCGCGGATCACTCTGATTGCGTTTACACAGCATAAAATTGCCGTGTTGAGCACGGCTCTCGTGTTCAACCCCCGAGCCGAGTTCACATCTCGCACATGTAAATTGATATATGACACGAGCACGAAGCTCCTGGCCTGCCTGGGGAATGGAGTCTTTAACAGAAAGTAAAGAACTGAGCTTGAAAGATGAGAAAGAAAGAGTAATATGAAGATCTTGGCAATATTGTTTAACCATAATGTTGATTCTCTTTTCAAGTTCCTTTGATGCTTTACCAATATGAGGTAACTTGAAAAATTTTGTAGTCTTTTTCTCCTGACCATTGTTTGGGTTTTGGATGTTTTGAAGGTATTGGTTCAATGACATAGTGCTGTAGGTTTCACGGTACACCATGTATCTTTCTCGGGCACTTTCTCGGGCAAATATTGGTCCTGAAAAGAACCACCCAAACTCGACGTTTCGACAAGTGTGGGTGAATGAGCAAAGTTTGCAAAAGCAGGTGTTATATAAGATTTGAAATTAGTACAGCTTTCGGCTGGTCACTATCCAATCTGGATTTGTTTAAATTCTTGGAATTTGGAGTGTACTACTACTTAGTACATTTTATTTACATATTACCATTATCTTTTTTACAATCATCACCCTCACCATTTTCGTCATTATCACCACCGTATTCAATATCACTTTCATAATCCTCATCACGATCTTCACGTTATCATCATCATCACCACTTTTTACCATCTTCACCACCACCACCATCGTCATCATCATCATCATGCAGGCTCGTATCCGATCATGGTTGTGACCTTCGCTAACAGCATCTTGAACCAGAAAGAGATCGTTGGCGACATCACCGGAGCTGGTATGGAGAAGAACAGTCTATTCTTCATTGAGAACTACACAGCTTTGAACCACGAGATGGATTCTAAGAAACACATTGCTCTTCTCAAGATCCTGGAAGCCTGTATCAAGAGAGCCGATGATAACATCACGTTCCACTGGCGAAAAGAGAAGGAGCCACTGCCCAGAGGGAAATGTGAGATAATGTAGAGATATCGCACATCAAGCCGGGTGAATGAATTTTTACATAATGAGTACATACGTCAAGGTCACGTACATGTACATGCACGAGAATGTACGCGACCTTTGTCAATTTTTTTGTATTTATATTTATTCATTTTATTTCTGGCAAAAGGAGTACAAGAAATTACAAATACACGAAAATTGCAAGACCCATTGACCGTTGGTCAGGGATAGACATAAGGACACTAGTTCCTATTTAAGTTTCCCCTTCACCGGTTGATAGTTTATAAACATAATTATGAACATTAAAAATGAATTAGAATACGTAGAATCAAATTTCATCAAAACACATTTAGATTAAAAAAAACAAACATTAAAGCAATGGAGGCAAGGGGGAGCATGTGAAAACATGTGAAAGAAATTAGATTCGATACGTAAGAGGTGTTTCCTAAAATAAACGACTTAATTATAGCTATATTTTAATCTGTTATTACAATGTAAAAAAAAGACATAAAGTTAACTGGGAATGGGGAGGGGTTCTACAAATTAATCATAAGGGTGAATTTGTCATGACTGTATCGTCCATTTTGAAAACAAATTCACTTCATATATATATATTTCGTAGCTATACCAGAACAAATACTACAATTATTATCATTATTACTAAAATGAAGCATCCGGAATTTATGGTATATCAAATTAAACGAAGCAAAATATGGATGCATTCTCAAGAGGAGGGAGACTAAAGGTTTAATTCCGGATAGCTTTGAGGATAGGGTACATGGAAGTTCCAATAAGGCAAAGATCTTTTGTGTTAGATGGTATTGAATCCAATAGTCTCGATTATACCACTTCGTATTAAAGTTTCTAATTTACAAATCATTCATTCACTCTAGCATTTCATATTGCAATATTGTAGAAGCCTATAGATGCCACCCACATTTTCAAATATAATCATCTTGTCATACCTATCATCCTTAAAAAGATGATGAGATGATGAAAATATCTTTGTCTTCGTCGTGTCATCTGATCATAATCCAGGATGAATACACGTCATCTGATAGACATGGCTAGATCTTCTGTTCATTTTTTTCTGAAGGATGTATATGTAAACAAGATGATTATCTGAACATATGGATGGCGCAATTAAGCCTCCATACAATTGGCATACAATCAAGTAAATACAAACTTGATTTTAAAATTCAAAAGAGAGCCGTACGGATTTGCAGTGGATCTGGATATTTTGATAATACTATTCGTTTATTTTATAGACTTAAAGAATTGAAAATTACTTATATCCATATGAATGAAATAGCAAATTAGAGAACGTATTATGTCGCTTAAATTAAAAAAAAAGAATTACCTTTATATTTTTTGATGATTTTACTTTGAATGGAGACATTCATAGCTATCCAACTAGATATTCATTTATGCACTCCGTGAAGTTCTTTAGCCCATCAATCAATATTAATTTGTAGGACGTAACGTTTATCAGTGGAAGATCCAGGATTTTCCAAAGGGGGTCACATTTTCCCAAGGAAAAATTGACAGCAAAAGGTCTTCAATTTGAAAAGGGGGGCACATTTTTCCATTACAAATTTTAATTGTGCCTCTCAAAAGGAGAGACCAAGGGGCGGCTTTGCCCCCCCCCCTGGTTCCGATGCTTGTTTTAAGCGAAATACTTAAACACGATGATATTTGAGGGACTTTGCGATTCAAGCATATTATATACTTAGTTCCTTACATGTATTATTTTATGTCAATTTATTTTTGTCAAGCATGGTGATAATGATTAAACAAAAATTAATAATAAAAATTTTCGTGATTAACATCAGTATTCTAATGTTAAATGAATATTGGATTTTTATTGTATTTCACTTGTTGGTGAATTGGGACATTTTGCAGTATTGTATTTTTCTGAACCGTATTTAGTTAAGTAAAAGTCAGGTTTAAGGTAAATTGAACATGCTCATTTTATGTATTGTTAATGAACGTGTTTGTTCATATTTGAATCTCTGTTTGTATTATTTCATGTAAATATCCACTTAATATATTATCCAGTGAAATTACTATCATTTACTCACCTATTTAGCTTCAGGTGAATTGACCCAGACGAAAAGTTTGTTGTAAAAAAAATTATTTTGAAAGATATATCGATGAAGGTGTAAGGAAGACCCATTAAAAACTAAGAAAATTATTAAACTTTAACTTTTTTATTTGTGACGTCATATCCGAACAGGTGCCCCATATATTATGTAATATAAAATGGACATTTTTAATGGTTCATGATTACTAGAAAAAATCTCTAAAAGGTGCGATGGATTTGTTGACTCGAATCTATGAATGTATTGTATTATATGTATAATATTTTCAGATTTTTTTTCCATCACATGTAATCGTCGATTGGAATATTTTTATTAACAAGTGCACACCTAGTTACCAAGAACGCATATAGCATTTCCATTTGTTTGAATACAGGATAAAAGAGCAATGTCGATCAAATGCATGCTCACGGGAATAGGTGCCGCGGCCGGGGATCGAACCCCGGATATTTTATGTATAACCAGGCGCCTTAGACCACTCGGCCACGCTCCGGTATGGTTTTGTGATTACGATACCGGTGTGGTGGTCCAGTGATTAGAGCGTAATCGCAAGGTTGTGAGTTCGAATCCCCACTCTGCCATTGTCTGTCTCCACTTTGATAAAATGACCCAAGAGTATAAATATCTGATGTCTTTAAAGGTCAAGTCCACCTCAGAAAAATGTTGATTTGAATCAATAGAGACAAATCAGACAAGCACAATGCTGAAAATTTCATCAAAATCGGATGTAAATAAGAAAGTTATGACATTTCAAAGTGTTAAAATGTTAAAACAATGCAATTCCATGTGTTCAGGGAGGAATGAAACTTCATTTCACATGACAATGCGGAGAAAATAAAAATATTTCATATAATAAAATACAAAAGAAATAGTGAGTGAGTGAGTGATGTCATCAACTCTCTCATTTGGATATAACTGGCTCATTCATATAACTATTTTGTTGAAAATAAGCGAAACTTTAAAATGCCATAACTTTCTTATTTTACATCCGATTTTGATGACATTTTTAGTGTTATGCTTGTTTAATTTTTCTCTTGTTATTTAAATCAAGTTTTTGTTGGGGTGGACTCGTCCTTTAAAGTCAGCCACTATGACTGATAAACCAAGACGTAAAATGTTTCCTAGGTAATTGGTTATACCAGCTTGGCGTACTTCCGTCCCACTCCAATTTATTTAAATGGAGTTAAAAAAATGATGATAAATGTAATCTTTGTTTACTTAAGAGAACAATTATGCATATGTTGATAAAATATGAGAATATGAACCTCTATGGAAAATGGTAGAAGATCAGTTTGCTCCATTGTATCTTATTGAACTGTTAACACCATATAAACCTGACAGAATGCTACGTTCAAGTAAAAAGTAAAAAAATCTATCGAATGAACATCAAATTTATTTGACGTAGCACTGAATCAAACACAAGTGTCGGTTTGTGTGTGTGCCACTTCGTGGAATTTTTTACAAAAGTTTTTAAGGCTTGTGTTGCATTTTCACGTTAATTATCTCATTAATTAGAAAGAATTGGGTTCTAAATTTCGGTGAAATGATAGACCATAGCTAGAGAATACTAAAACTGAAATAAACTCAAAATTGCTATTTCACCTGATTTTCATGATTTTGGGACGTTGTGCCATTTCGTGGATTCCGCGAAGATATATTTTAGTTTACGGTCTTGCCGTCAATTTGTTAGATGTTATTTGAAATGGTTTTGCATAAATGTAAATATTTTGTGAATGAATTTAAGCCTGATGAACATTTTTAAATATCCGCGAAGTATAGACACCCCATCATACAGAAACCGGTTGAGATTAGGCGCGAATGTGTGCAAAGTGAATGACACAACTGCTGTCATCTGTGTGACGTCACTCCTATACTAGCTTGTCGGAGGACTGATGAAGTCATGCAGATATATGGACTGAAAATATATGTTTCGTGGGCTGATTCCTAAAGCCTCATGAAAAAGCCTGATGAAAGCAAATAGTCATTATCAAATACTTTTGAGTCAACTTTAAAAGAGAAACACTGAAATAAACATATTTCAGTAAATATAAAATGTGATGAATATATGGTTCGGCTGAAATTTGTGTCACTCTTTCGTTGTTACTTTCGATATTTTGTATAGCCTCCTTAAAACTGTCTTCCGTCTCTCTTTATACTATTGTTTGTAATGTTGTCTCTACGTATTGAAACTGACTTTCAGGGGCTTGCCTCCCATACAAGCTTTACTTTTCTTGGCAAGCCCCTCCGTTCTATTTTATATAGTTATTAGTCGGGGTTGCTTTTGTTCGCATTAGTTTTCATTGTTTATACCTTCTAAATCTTATGCATTATACCGATTGATATTGTACGAGCTGGCAGTAATTTATTCGTTGAAATGCCACCGCGCTGCATGTAAAAGGCTGCGGGGCTAACGCCAGGGTAATAATATCCAATGAAGCGCATAGGGACGCATTTGGCAGTGATATGCGCTATATAAACATGTTGGTATTATTATTTTAATTAGGTGATCTGTCTTTGACAGATCACCTCTTAATTTCGTCAGAATTTTCTTATTACTTTATTTATTTTTAACGATTTTCTTGTCGCCAAGTTATCTCAAAACAGACTTGATCAATTTGGTTGAATTTGATGTCATTTATAGGATCTGTCATGGACACGTCAGAATAAGCTTTTGAAGGTCATCAGGTCATGATGACGTCATCTAGGCGCCATTTTGTAAAATCACATTATCAATCATATCTCCATTATCAATTATCAAAAATCAATAATATTTACATCACATCAATTTCAGGTCAAGGGTCATCAGGTCATGTCATCAAAAGTCACCTGGAGGTCACGACGCACGCGTACGCGCGCGTCAAAATTTCAAAATGCTCAAAATCACTTTTTGACCAAAATAGAGTACGTTTCAGGTCATTTTAAGCATTTCAAAATTTTGCTCGCGCGTAACGTCTTAACGCGACGCAGAAACACCGTTTTTTTTTACATCTTTGCATTGATAATGAAATTCTGAACAATTTGATACCTTGATTTACCTTCTACGACCATTAATGACGAAATTAAAACCCGTTCAATTTTGCAGCACGTGTGCGCGCGAGCTCTCACCATAGGCCATATTTATGTGCAAAAACATGCCTATTGAAAATTTACTGTGGCTCTTTAAATAGTCCATTGACCCCCATTTTTTTTTCATATATCGATAGAGTATGAGTTGTAGATTTGATTTCATGTCATCAATATCCCTAAATTATATCATGACGTCATCAAAATGGCGCCTAAACTAAAAATTTTATTTTTTCAAAAATGACGTCATCAAATTTATGCAAATTTGGTTGTAACTTCTCGAATATAGATTGTTTTTCGCCCAGATTTTGATATGTTTTAGTTTAGAATGTACTCTTTCTCCTCATAAATATTCGTTTTGAGAAACGCATCATTGCGTAAAACAGCGATGAAAAGAGGCATGTCATTTTTCCTCATTTTGCTTGTAATCTCTATGGGACTTTTTCTCAAAACTAGATTCGACATTCCTCTATTTCGTGAGCCATATCTCCACTTTTTCTTGTCGGGTTTCCCTGAGCTTGTAGTATGTTGTAGCTGAGATTCTTAGCTTTCGGAATGTGCCCTCCATTTTTTGATCAGATGCCGCGATCATGCCCGTATTTCGCTTGCAAAATTGGAATTGTAATTCTCAAATTTGCTTACGTATAATCTCTATGGGGAATATCGTAGCCCAATGGATAACGCATTTGACTTGCTTTCTCGAGGGCGGAGATTCGAGTCCTGGGGT
Source organism: Lytechinus variegatus (assembly GCF_018143015.1). Taxonomy (NCBI): domain Eukaryota; kingdom Metazoa; phylum Echinodermata; class Echinoidea; order Temnopleuroida; family Toxopneustidae; genus Lytechinus; species Lytechinus variegatus. Next base: position 3,371,557 of record NC_054747.1, on the reverse strand, counting down.
GAACAAGATGATTTTTTTTTCAATTTTTTTTTCTTTTTGCCACCTCTTACATGATCCTTTATGATAATTAAAAGGCATAAAAGTTTAAATTTAGCAAGATAAAACAGATTATAATTGCTTTTTTCATATCACGTGTACTTTGCGTGTAATCTCTATGGGACATGACTTTTTCTCAAAACTACATTCGACATTCCTCTATTTCGTGAGCCATATCTCCATTTCTTCTTGCCAGTTTTTCCTGAGCTTTTAATATGTTATAGCTGAGATTCTGGGCTTTCGGTAATGTGCCCGCTACTTTTTGACCAGATGCCGGGATCATGCCCGTTTTTCACTTGCAATATTGGAATTGTAATTCTCAAAATTGCTTACGTGTAAAGTCTATGGGAAATATTCTAGCTCAATCGGTTAGGCGTCAGACTTGCATCTCATTCAATTATGCGGGCAGGGGTTTGAGTCCGCGGCTGAACATGATTTTTTTTTTAATATCTTGCGCACGATCAATTATAACAATTCTAATAAATAATAGCTAAAATATTGCAAAATAAAACAGATTATAATCACCTTTTTTCATATTATATCTATCTAATCATATACGTCCATCCGCTATCTGTTATAAATCTATGTATATTTCTTTCTATCTATCTATCAATCCATCCATCTGTCTGTCTATCTACCTACATGACATATATGTCTATCTCTCTGTGAAATGTATATCTACATGTTTGAATATGTCTCTCTCTCTCACTCTATCTATCCATATATATGTCTATCTGTCTTTCTACCTACTTTGCATATGTATCTGTCTATCTATCTCTCTCTCTGTCTAATATAATATATCAATCTGTTTAGATATGTATATCTATCTATCTTTCTATATATCCATCTATCTATCTGCCTGTCTATCTATCTTTCTATATGTATGTCGGTCTGTCTGGCTATCTATCTATCTATATATCTATCTGTCAATTTCTATTATATATATCTATTTGAATATGTCTATCTTTCTATATCAATCTATCTGTCTCTATCCATCAATCTATCTATATGTCTGTCTATCTATGTTTTATTAATATAACCACCTATCATTTATCTCTCAATCCATCACTTGATCCATCCATCGCGCCATCCATCAATATATATATAGTCATGATCTATCTTCTATATATCTGTGTGAATATGTATGTCTGACGATTGTCATCACCACATTAATAATCACATTGAGCAATGGTCAAAATTTATTCTTAGGATGTCTAGAATCAAGATTATCAATCATATCTAAGTGATTCATTTTATACATTAGCCGACACTGAATGAAAAATCATGACAGACCACCTAATTCGTCTGCATGACGAATTAAATTCTAGTTATTATTATTATTATTACTTTAAATATGACTATGTATTGTTACTTTGTTTTTATTGTGCATTGTGAACGGAAAGTGAATAAAATCTCAATCTAAATAAACATAGTTCAGCCGTATATGAATAGACCGGAAAATTGTATTAATCTTCGAATTTTGAATTTAGTATGGGTTCTTCATTATTTCATGAGTTTAAATATGTAAATAACAATGACAGAACGATAATAAATATCATTTGATTATTACGTAATTATGTTAAAGAAATGATATGGTTACCAAGCAATGTATCGAGCTAGCGTATACGACGCCAGAACGCAATTTTGTATGAACTTGTTTGTTCATCATACTTCACTTTCCGACAAATAAATCCAAACTATAGTTAAGGTGAAATTGTCTTTGACTTTACTTCGATTACTTTGTTCATTATCTATTTTCTTTGAAGAAGAGCATAATCTAATATATTGTTAATGTATATATATATATATATATATATATATATGTGTGTGTGTGTGTAAAGTTATACATGTACAACAGCTTTTGGCAACTCTTTTTATTTAAATATCTTAAAGAGATGGACGAAGAGAATAAAGGTAGATGTAGCTTATATCAAGGTTCCCCAGAGCTTTCCCGGCAGAGGCACTTTTTCGGTATCATTTTTCCAAAGGGTAGATAGCTCTGGGGAACCTTGATTTAAGCTACGCCTACCTTTGTTCTCTTCGTCCATTTCTTTACAACATATATATATATATATATAAGTATGTATGTATGTATAAACATATATATATATTTTCGATGACTTTGGCACTGCATCTTGAGATATATAGATAGATGTAGCCAGGTATGGCAGGTAAAATGCTTGAGAGAATAGCAGTCATGGGGAATACAACTTTAAAGTAGCCATAATCATGATCATTTTTTTTTTGTAAAATCGTAAGAATCTTTTTCTTTGGCAGCCTATTTTCATACATTTTCTTTTCCGGAATAATAATCAGGATTTTGTTTCCACTGTTAACATTAGCTTACCAGAGTAAGAATTTATTTTGGCGTTTTTATTCAATCGACTTGAGAATCGTTTGAGAGGAGAAACCGCGAAAAGATCACGGTTCGGACTGCATGAACAGGGGAATCGGGAAAATTTTGTTTAAGAAATACCAACAACACCAAACTAGTACGTACACCGAAAGACCTTAGTGGAGATTCTACGTCTATTGAATCATCAGGGGCCCGTTGCATAAAACTTCTGCAATAAAAAACTCTGGCAATTTTTTTTTGCCAGAATTCTTTTAATGTGTAATTTCCAATGGCATAATTTTGTTTGCCAGAGTTTTTTTAATGGCAAAAGTTTTATGCAACGGGCCCCAGAAACCTTTTAAGCTACATGTACATGATGTATCTGTGGATAATGGTCTCCATAAGGAAAATCGAATATTGGACCTACAAAAATAAATGCATTTATAATAGGACCCACAAAAACCAATAGAATTTTTTTCTGGGTGAAATGCCACCCACAGAAGAAAAAAAATGCTGATTGCCTTGACAGGTAACCTTTAAGTGGAAATGATCAATTTTCTATTAGGGCATAATAGCTAAACACCGAAGAATGCCAATGATCTAAGAGAAAAAAATCATATCACACCAACAGAAACTGTGTGAATGGAGACATTATATAATAGGTATGAAAGGAAACAAAATCGAGACAGCCATTAAAGTGGAGAAATACTGCCTACCATTATGGGCAACGTACAACACCCAAGGACTTTTGCATTAATAATCGATCATCAATTTACTGACTATTGGCAATAGTTTCCTTGGTATGATAAAAGCTATATCGGAGGTGACGAACAATAACAAGTCATCAGCTCCTCGTACAATACAAGCACTTAATGTAATTCATATAAATCCAATCTATAGTTTTTTTTTAATGGATCGTTTTTGGCTTCTCTCCTGTAGCAATAAATGAATATTTAGCCGAATTTCATTGAGACTGTCATCTGCAGAATGGAGGCTGACAAGAATTGACTGCTCATTGATGGTCTCATTCGAGTTCTATCTTACCTTCTTACGGCAAAGTAATATCTAGACCAGTAGGAATAGGTAAATAGAAGATTCTGGAAGAGTAACATATTGATTAAAGGACTAGGCTAACATTAGAAAAGTATTTTTTTATTAATACTGACATTTGATTCATGTTGTATATATTGCTTTTTCATATGGATGAAATACACTAAGGAAGAAAAAATAATAGTATTCTTGCAGAACTTTCAAGATATCGGTGAAAGAAAAATCATTTTAATTTCATTGAAGCACATTAATCCAAACGTGCTAGTTTAAAGATTTAAATTAGACGTTGTTTTTCAGTCACTTAAGTTATACCTATTTCACTTTTCGTAAATACAAAATAAGTTTTTTTAGTGCAATTATATCTGGACATCATTTTCATAACTTATTATCGACACGGGAAACAGGAGGGACCTTGCAAACTCTGAGGGTCCGTTTCACACAGAGTTACAGCTGTTGTAACTTTGCCATTATGACAACTACCATGGCAACAGGGCTCAGCAGCCAATCAAAATCAAGGTTACCATTGTAGTTGCCATAATGACAAAGTTACAACATTTGTAACTCTTTATGAAATGGGCCCAAGATTTGTTGAAGATCAATGGTAGCCATTAACATATATATATGTAAACATAATTATTAGAGCATTTACATAGTGGTAGAAAAAAGCCAGGGGGTTGTTTCACAAAGATTTAAGTATGACTTAAGTCGCACTTAAATTCTGACGCGTACATGATATGCAACGCGTGATCTTATTGATAGACACGCAGTAGTGCGCGTCCCCATGACACAATCTGACCAATGCAGTGAATCCTTTCATATCGTATGCAACTCAGTATTTAAGTGCGACTCTAAGTCATACTTAAATCTTTGTGAAACACCCCCTGGAGTTCTTTCTTCCAGAGTGTATGGTCAATTTCAATTTTATTTATTTCAGTTTTTTTAGTCAGATATTTTTTAGTCAGATTTTTTTGGTCAGATATTTTTAAAGAAATTCGTCGACAACACCTGAGTATAAGGCTTGGAAGAAAATTTTAGTGGACATGCAAGCATTGCAATTTGTAAATGCTGCAATATTTTATAATTCTCTGTGGTTTAAATTCTTTGCCTATATTTTGGTTTTAAATTAATATTTCATAGTTCTCTGTAGTCTACACGGTACTTTTCTACATCTAGCTGTTTAGTTTCAAACATTCACTTTTTTCTGCAGTATAAACGTTCCTTGACTATATTTCTTTTCAAATTAATTTGTTAAAGTGCATTAAGGACGATGTAACAGAATACAGTTTTCATAAGTTTATTTGACGTTTGTGCTGTAAAATATGCATATGTCTAGACTAGCCAAAGGCAATGCAATTCCTATTAGGGGTATCCAACAATACTTAGAGAGATTAAAGCAAGGAGCAGACATTTCCTTTCTCATTTCAAAGTAGGTGAACTAATATCATTTAAGAATATGCTTTGTGGAAACAAATGGAATATGATGGGCATTGAAACCCCTGAAATCTATTTTGCAATCCCCATCTAAAGCATGAAAAAAAAAACATTTTGCGGAGTTTCAATGGTGGTAAATTAATTAGAGTAAGAAATATCATTGTACGTTAATATGCCAGATGCCATATTGCCATAGATACATTGACGTATAAGGGAATGTGTTTCATAAAGAGTGAATGCTATCAACTTTGCCACTGGCAACTACCATGCTAACACGGATCAGCAGCCAATCAAAATCAACTTGTCTCATAGGAGTTGATATAATGACGAATTTCCAATAGTTGCGACGATTATGAAACAGACCCTCAATAGTGCGACAGCCCGTTGACATTTCAAAACTTTCCGATGCTGTTTTTTACAGAGTTTACTCTCTACATTTCTTTTCCGTGAGATTTTAAGCGTTCACGTTGTCTCACATCTGGATGATTTATGCCTATCGACTGCACGTCCCGCGTAGAGAAAAGGTAGGTGTGTATTGACAAAATATAATTCTGTTTGTTTTGTTTTTATCATAGGAATTGAAATTCTACAATTTTCTCCTTATTTTACGTCTACTCATACTTACTTCTTCCTAAATAATTTTCCTTTTCTCGTGCTTTTTCTTCTTCTTCCTTTACTTCTTATCCTACTTTTTCTTTTCGGCTTCATGTTCTTCGCTTTCCTCGTTTCTTCCTTTTTACTTCTCTTCTTTTTCCGCTGCCCTGTTTTTATATTTTCGCTTTATCCCTTCAAAAAATTGAATTATGAATTTTAACAGAGCCATTAATATTTTTAAATTGTTAACGCTGATATCTACGGAAACTTGACGGTGTCGTCGACTTGTAGAAATGGCGAAATACATTATTTTGCCAAGTCAACTTATGAAACATGGCTTATGAACAGTTGCCAAGTTTTCATTAAATTGTCGAAAATAGGTTTAGGGGTAGGTTTATAAAACATTTGAATTACCAATGTATCATTTAGTTTGAATGGAGCCTACTTTATATATTACCTATCCAGGGGAGCGTCAAGAGTGATCAACATGGGATCCGACCAAGTTTCCGAGATAGAACTGATCGCAGACTCTAAGATTCCGCAAGAGTCCCATGGTGAAATCAGCATCGAAACCACTTCAAATATATCTGGATTGCCTTTCTCTGATTGGCTGTGGAACCGGTCACGTGGTCATGGTGGGAGATACTCCAGACCGCAATTGCGTCGTTAGGCGTGGTCGGAAATTCCCTGGTCGTGATAGTTTTGTTTCAAAGACGAACGACGAGGCGGCCCGCAGATACTCTCATCGGCGCTCTTGCTGCGGCAGATCTTTTGACGTCACTGTACATGTTTCCGCATCCGACACCACAGAATGTTCCAGTAACGTTCCTTGGGAATTTCGTCTGTAAACTAGTAAAATCGTCTGCTCTTCTTTGGGTATCCTGCTCCGCTTCGATATTCACACTCACTGCGATCGGAGTTGAACGTTGTATCGCCGTAGTGTTTCCGTTGCGTGCTAAGCGATTAATAACACGTCGTCGGGTTTCCATCGTCGTGGGTATAATTTGGTGCTCTTCTTGTGTGTGTGTTGCTCCCGAATTCGTGTTTCATGTTGTTGAACCACTTTCACACAATTGCATATATCGCTACCAATCTACTATTATACAGGAGATCTATGGCATATTTGTAATCGTAATATTCTTCTTGTTACCATCATCTGTAATGTTGGCCGTTCATGTTCTGATCGTGACAACTCTTCATCGGCAGACTCGACGCTTTGCCAGCAGTGTACGGAATCATCGTTCGAGTCCTGCCTACAGAAACGTTGTCGCGAAAAAACGCGCAGTCAAACTCCTTTTCATCATTGTTGTAATGTACATCATTTGTTGGGCACCGAATACGTTCGCGTACTTGGCCGTTAGCATGCAGTGGTTGGATGCAAGCTTCATCTACAGCCCTCCATACGAAGCGCTGGTCGCTCTTGCTTTCTTGAACTCGTGCGTGAATCCAGTAATTTACAGCATCCACTGTCCAGAGTTCAGGAAGGCCTTAAGAGAGATTTTGACCAGGAAGACTAGTTCGACCATCCGGGTACCTTTATTTGGTCAAGACTTCAATGGAAACTTGCAGAGAAGAGAGAGCATTCGGACAATTTATTTGACCAAAAGACCTCGGTAATCGCGTAAAGCTAAGTAGACCCTTCAACCTATGCCAGATGTGCAACGGTGTGCATGTGTATAAAGGAATTGCACCACTCATTGGTATGTAATAGATATGATAATTATGAAAATAGAGATATGATTTGATAATCATGATAACAGTCATGATTTATAATTCGCCAAATCCACTCAGCAGAGTGCTCAAAGCGTAAAACATCCAAGTGTTTCATTCGGATACACAACCTACTTTTTTCAAGTTTTACTTTTTTTTTACTTTTAGGGTCTTAATGTACAGGCACAAAACCAACTTTGTTTTAATGTTTTTGAAGAATCATGACCGGTGCCAATTGTGACGCAAGCAAGGTGTCAAATCACAGTTGATGTTTTACTTAGTTATGTAAAATAGAAATCACATGAATAACTAGTGCATTCTTGAAATAGCTCACCTTTGAACTTCGGTTTCTTTTTAGAAGCACCCTGTATGTATAAAGTACGATATAAATCATGTTAATTGAGATTTAACAGACATATTGTGCATAATAATTGTCAAGATATCTAGATATTAGATAAGAAACATTTTTTTCAGACCAGGGTCCCGTAACACAAAGGTTAGAGATTAATCGTACGCTTTTTTATGATTAATTGTACATTGTAGTCAATGTAATCAATCGTAAAAAAGTGTTCTGCCCTTGGTGCACTTACCTAAACTGTGCAGTTTCTATCCGCACAAAGGAATGGTTTTTAAAACCATTAATAAACGTGACTTGTTTTTTGTTGGGGGGTTCAATTGGTCCAATGTAAGCCTACCATATTACCATATTTCCTTGTAGTTCTATGTATACATGTCTGTTTGACTTGGACCTCATACAAGGGTGACTTCTATAGAAATACACATCATCGTGGATTCTCTCATATACGCACAAATTCACCTTACCTAAGCACAATTAGACAAACTGATTATATATTGTCACAATATTTTACTTTTTTTGAACAAAACTTCGTAAAATAAATGCAGTATATATATACCCAAAGACAGATCTCCTTTATGGTGCATAACTTTATTGAATTTTAATTCACGAGGTAATGTACACAATCTGCATTAAATCAAGGTATCAGCATGTTATATAAAATCTACTTGTGTTCAAGTTGTATGCTTTACATATTCGAGCACGGGAATCAGAGTAAAAACTTATGAAACGTGATTTAAGAAAAGTTGCCAAGTTTTCATGAAATTATCAATAATAGATAAAAACATTTTAAGTACTTATGTATTATTTTACTGGAAAGGAGCCTACGTTCTATACTACCTATCCAGGGGAACGTCCAGAGTGATTGGACAAACTGATTATTTTGTTACAATATTTTACTTTTTTGAACAAAACTTCGTAAATGAATGCGATATATATATATATATATATATATATATACACCCGACGACATGTGTGTGCGTTTATGGTGCATAATTTTATTCAATTAAAATTCACGAGGTAGGGTACACAATCTGCATTAAATCAAGGTATCAGCGTGTTATATAGATTTACTTGTATTTAAGTTGTATGCTTTACATATTCGAGCATGGGAATCAGTGTCCAAACTAGACCCAACGCAGCTCAATTCGAAGGACCATGTGTTGGAGGCGAATGATTAATAAACGTGCATATAAACAGTTTCAATTTACGGTGTATTTTAGATCATATTGATATATCGTTCGTATCGCATTCGTAATAGTCTTTGGCGACCGATTATATACAGATTATTTGTACTATCAATTGCACCTAATCATCAATGGAATCAATAAAAAAAAACATAACAGGTAAACATAGCAAATGTTATTTGTAGGTTTGCATGGTGGAGTTTATAACATGGAGCAGGTTGACGGTTCACCATTTCAACTGTCCGTCTTCTGAAGATGGACAGTCAGTCAACCTGCCCGAAACGTCGAGTAACCTCTCTTCACTCATCCTGCTACTACTCAAACCATCGCTACTCAAGCCATATTCAGCTCATCTCATCTGCTTTACAGTCCTTTTCAGGACTTCACTCACTTTCAAGAAAATACCTCTAATTTCCTTTTTTTCATCCTTTCTCTTCTTTCCATTTCAATTTTGTTGCTTGTATTTCCATTCCCTACTTCATATTACACATGGTGAACCGTAAACCTTCTCCACGTTATAAACAGAAAATTGTGTACAATAATAAAATTTCACACAAAACAAGTAAGGCCTAAAACAGCATAAATAGCAATTCCAGGATGGTATCATTAAAATTGTTTTACGAACTGAAATTATCTGTTCTGATGACATACTGACTCGGCAAAAGCATCGCAAATAAATATACATGATTATGATACACGGAACATGCAGTGCAAACGCTGTTGAAGATAATGTGTATTTTACAGTAGCTGTTTAACAGTTTAGAACAGCTGTTTAAAATCATAAAGAATAAATATATGTAATGTTCAACAAATTAAGCGTGGTTGTTTTAAACTGTAGCACAACCACTGCAGTGTTCCAATAGTTTGTTTCAAAGAGCGTTGTACAAAATTTCTTTAAACCTTGAACATTTTAAATCGGATGTGGATAAAACTACAAAGCAGAAATACTTCTTTTGTTGAATCAAGTGGCTGTACGTAACGATTGTGAATTTACTTGGTCTACGAGCAAATTCAGATCGTTTCTGACCATTGTAGATCGTCGATAAAGTCACTTGATAAACTATCAATTGATCACATTACCGTAATTCTGATCCAACTACATTCCATCTAATATTCCTTATAACAGTCTAACTGCAATTTACTCTGATGCCCAGATTGATTATACATTTTTTTACGAGCTGATTTAACCCAGGGAACTCCCGCCCGCGTAGCGGTCGGGAGCCCAGGAGCTTACCGTGTAATTGACCATACTCACGGGACAAGGGTAGATTATGGTCAAAATATCTAGCAAGATAAATTATGAAAACATTTTGGTTATGAATTGTAACAAAATGGCCGTTCGAAACGGGGGTAGGAGAGAACTTTTCGTGTTTTTTTTTTGAGGTTCCAGTCTGTGCCCAGATGTCAGGAAAACTGCCACTCGTTAGACCTTCATCCATATAATCGCGGTAAGTGCATAATTTCTGTTTTCATAATTTATCTTGCTAGATATTTTGACCATAATCTACCCTTGTCCAGTGAGTATGGGTAAATACACGGTGAGCTCCTGAGCGCTGGCCCGCTACGCGAGCCGGCGCTCCCTGGGTTAGAGCTGATTGAGCACAAAATATTAGCCCCGATTTGCTAAAGTAAAAGTGATCAATCAAACGTAAAATTGCAACGGAATATTTGCGATTGATTGCAAATATTTTCTTGCAACGCCTCCTTAGAGTGATAGTAAGGACCAATCCATTTGGAGTGAACTGCACGTCCTTTTAGAGTGACTTTATAGTTCTTTCTGAAGTGAACTTTGAATCTTTTAAACACTTTTAGTCCAAAAAAAGTGTAAAACCACTCTAGAAAGATGCAAATCTTACTCGAAAATGAGTGAGTTCGTCCAACTCTGAGAAAATTCTGATACCGGACCAGATTAGCTTTGCATTTAGAGATAACCGGTCATCAGTGGTAGAGCGCCAACTTCATGTACTCTTATGTCAAAGTAATATGAATCAGATCTATAAACGTTTATAAAAGATTATGATGGTAATTCAACAAATACCCCAAAAATGGTCAAAGTTCACTGACCCTAAGTAGCCTTTGACCTTAATTATGTGACTTGAAACTCAAGCAGGATCTTTATTAAGAGTTGCTCGCCTTTATGGCCAGGTTTTATGAACTAGGTCTATATACTTCTGAAGTTATTACGAAATTTCAAAAACTTAACCTTAGGTTGAGATTTTGATGTTGATTCCCCCAACATGGTCTAAGTTTATTGACCCTAAATGACCTTTGACCTTGGTCATGTGACCTAAATCTCGGGCAGGATGTTTATTAATATTTGATCACCATTATGTCTAAGGTCCATATACTTTCTAGGTTATGCTGTCATTTCAAAAACTTAACCTTCGGTTAAGATTTGATGTTGACGCCGCCGCCGTCGGAAAAGCGGCGCCTACGGTCCGCCACTGGCTGAAGTGGTGATGATAATTATAGTTGTTTTTATCTAGCATGTCTAGAGCCATTTCTTTTCAACTCCTGAGATTCTCATAAACTCCTCCTTTGATGTTGTCATATGTAGATGAGGGTTTAGGTAATGGTTTTGGAGGTTTAGGCTTTATGGACGTCTTCGTGAAGGTTGTCATTGTGTTAGTCATCATCGGAATATATCCGTCATCAGCAACATCCGGGTCTTCTCTCACGGCGGAAGGGGATCTCGGTGAAGTGTCGTTATACATGAATGTCTGATGGGAAGTAAGAGTGAAAAATTGTAAGAGAAAATACATTTCAGGGCTCCTTATAGAGAGTTGCGATTGATCCGAACCGCGACTATGAAGAGCCAGCAACGCCAACAACTAATTGCAAGTTATCGAGATGTTATGTATACTCATACATTAACCCACATTTTGTTTTTCATGTTTTCTAAGCATCTTGAGGTTGTAATAAAAATGGAAAATACGCTATATAAATCCTATGTATTATCATTTTCATTATAATTATTATCATTGCTATCGTTAGTCCATCGTCTGGAGGATTTCAGTGTGCCACTCTTTATTTCCTGTAGGAAAATCTATGACTTTTACGGATTTCCATATAGTTGGGGTTGATCTGATTAATAGCAACTCTTTGAAAGACAGAACACTGATCTGTCCATGGAACTCCATTATCTGTCTGCCTTGTCAAAGATTCCCAGGGCTCCAATCAACCTCAAAATATGCATGAGAAAATCCATCACTGTCATAATTTGAACGGAAATTTGCACAATGCCCTTTGTAAACAAATAGAAGCACACATAGCAAAAACTGTGGTGTTAACCGGTGTACATAGAGGACCACACCAGTTATTTTACACCAGTGTTAAATTGGTGGTGTTATTTTTACACCTATAGGTGTTATTACAACCCCTATGGTTGTTACATTTACACTATTTGGTGTTATGTCCAATCTCTAGGGTGTTATTTTAACACCTCAGGGTGTGGTCCTCTATTAACACCAATTGGTGTCAGTTTTAACACCACAGTTTTTACAGTGCACTGAACACCTGATGAACTTTCCACTCGGCCACGGAACCCCACTCCTGGCTTAAATTACTTTGATTAACGATACTCACCCGAATTGGAGGTTGATCCGGAATCTCATAAGCTGGATCTGCAACGTTAACAAATAATGTAAAAAACGAATGATGGAAAATCCAATCTACTAATTACATGGATAATAATAATATAATAATACCAACATGCTTATATAGCGCATATCACTGCCAAATGCGTCCCTATGCGCTCCATTGGATATTATTACCCTGGCTTTAGCCCCGCAGCCTTTTACAGCGCGGTGGCATTTCAAGGAATAAATTCCTGCCAGGTACCCACTTACCTCACCTGGGTCGAGTGCAGCACAACGTGGACGAATTTCTTGCTGAAGGAAATTACGCCATGGCTGGGATTCGAACCCACGACCCTCTGTTTCAAAGTCCGAAGACTAATCCACTGGGCCACAACGCTCCACGCTATGTTCTGTTGTTTGTGAATTTTACCAGGGACATCAGAGGGATACCTCTCGCGTCACTGATTTTACTGTGCGCTAGGGGTGTCGCGCGCGTAAAACATTCCCGATAGACTTTTGAAAAGTTCATAAAAAATAAAGATGAAATTAGATTGTCGAATGATTACTACCATTGGATAGGATATATATCTGACCAGAAAAAGGCATCATAGCCAGCTCATTTTAAAAATAAATCGCCATTTATGAAGATAACGATGATGGGATCAAATTCATCAACTGAAACAGTAAAATAGCCCCAATTCTTCCGCAAGTCAAAAGAATAGTTCCAAAGCTATTGACATATCTTCCCAATTTAGACATAGGAAGTAGACGATTTCGAAAATCAGTGTTAGATTCGCAATTATATTCATAGACTTTTGTTAATCAGCAATATCAAATTGAAAACAATTTGGGTCGAACGAATATCTTTAGCCGTCCTGTTGTAATTAGGCTCATAAAACATTAGCTTCATTTGTAGGACCAGGGACGTAAGAGGGAGTCCCTGGTCATGCTGGTAGGAGTGATATGAACGCTCGGAACTCTGCAGAAAACGTTTACATGGTTCTTTACTGTAATTGAATTAACTATACTGCAAAAATACCATTGTTAATTGAAATGGGGAACGCATACACACATTAACGCACACCCTCATCTGTCGCACGCGCACACACACCGCTACGAGTATCCTTTTATGTCCATGTACACGCACTCATGCATGTCACACCAAGGAGATATCTCCTTGGTCACACTCAGCATACCCCGCATCACAAACTACTACAAACCCATTCTTCACATCTTCAAGAATGCAACACGGATCTCAGTCGTGGTGATCCGGGGTGTCAAATTAATGTTTTCCTGCCACTGCCAGAGTGACTACAGTTACTTGGTCGTTACACGGACCTTCACGGTGGCTAAGGCCTCTACTAGGATATTTCTAGAGCAGTGTCCAAGATTAAGTATCCTTCATTTTTGTAACGCCTATATATAAAAATGGCGAAGAAAACGGACTATTGTTTATGTTCGCATATAATGGAAATTTTCGATCCCAGATATAGCCGGTATTATCCAGTACCTCCCGGGCATACACGGAGCCTGTATGATACATTCGGGACGTACACGGCGGCTACAAGGAAGAACACGGATAATTATTCGTTCGTGTACTCCTGGATGAAAAATTGAACATGTTCAATTTCTCTCCCGGATATTCCAGTTCATCAAGGATGGCGCCGAATGATTATCCGGTGTGTACACGGTAATCCCTGACTGTGCATGGATGACCCCGAATCGGCAATACGGGATGATCCGTGTTAAAAGGGGCTTAGCTGAATAAAGGGTCTTCAGATTGCGAGTTTATCTCCTCACACCGTAGGAACGGATGTGTCCAGCCACCCCAAAACCAACATAAGTCGCCAGGTAGGGTTCTATGTAATAAGCAATGATAACGATTTACTAATGAGGCTTTAATAGGAGAAATTATATTTTGTAAACAAATTTTCGGCATTACTAGTATGTGTTTAAGAAAAAAATGGAACCAGTGGGATTCTAACCTGCAATATACTGCTTCATGATAATAATGATTTTGTTTTCTAGAACAACAAATAGACAATTAGCTTAAATCATCAGTCACATATAGACACCTGACTACCAAGGATCAGATCCAGGGACAGATCCATGTTAACGCATTGGGTATCCTTGGAGGTCTGTGTAGGTCTGTGAACAGTTCTATTACATTTACCCCGCCGGCAATTCCTCCGCTTTGAATTTCACACACTTATGGAATCGCCGACTCCAACCCTGGATTTGACAATATATACCCTATCCTAAAACTAACCCCTAACCTAAAATAAAACTCTATTGCAGCCCCAACCCTAATCTTATACGAAATCAAGCGTGGAGCAAATGTCCCCGGAGACACCGCGGGACATCCGGGTGGAGGTCCAAGTCCTCCATCGTCATCTGTGACATTAAGAGGTCAGCAATCCATGTATCTACGAAGTATTTTACTCATATTTGATAAGGGACGCACCATTAGATACCAAGGGGGCTGGAAGTTCTGGTTTGACGCATTTTTTTTTCCTTTCTTCTTTGAGTAAAGTTTTTTTTTCCTTATTCCATTAAAACAAGTCCCCCCTGTTACAACCACAAATGTAATAATCGCCCACAAATGTAATAACGCCCACAAATGTAATAACACTTTACCCACAAATGTAATAACGCCCACAAATGTAATAACACTTTACCCACAAATGTAATAATTTCACCCAAATGTAATAATGCACTTTACCCACAAATGTAATAATTTTTGATCGCCCACAAATGTAATAATGACTTTACCCACAAATGTAATAAATTTAAAAGGGATTTTTGGCAAATCCGTTCTAAGCTAAAATCGTATAGTAATGCGTTCATTTAGCACAAACGTGCAAAGTCTCATTTCCTGACCCGGTTAATTAACAAATTATAATATAAGTCCGAAGTTTTTATTCCAAACCCGTTTTTTCAAAAATTATAATATAAATCCAAAGTCTTTATTCCAGACCCAGTTTTTTCGAAAATAATAATATGAGCCCAAAGTATTTATTCCAGACCCGGTTGTTTCAAAAATAATAATATGAGCCCAAAGTCTTTATTCCAGACCCGGTTGTTACAAAAATTATAATATAAATCCAAAGTCTTTTTCCAGACCCTGTTGTTTCAAAAATTATAATATAAATCAAAAGTCTTTATTCCAGACCCGGTTGTTTAGAAAATAATAATATAAATCCAAAGTCTTTATTCCAGACCCGGTTGTTTCAAAAATAATAATATGAGCCCAAAGTCTTTATTCCAGACCCGGTTGTTTCAAAAATAATAATATGAGCCCAAAGTCTTTATTCCAGACCCGGTTGTTTCAAAAATTATAATATAAATCCAAAGTCTTTATTCCAGACCCGGTTGTTTCAAAAATAATAATATGAGCCCAAAGTCTTTACACGCCCATTTGGTTTAGAATACTTGCAATGATGACGATCCATATTGCGCCATATATCTGTTAAAACATTCCTACCAGGGACCAATCAGTGCAGTTCTTTGATATTTGCGATTCATCGCAAAGTTTTGTGTTACGGAGCGCTGATTAGTTTTTTTTTGGCATTTAGAGACTGTGATAATTTGTGGGTAAAGTGTTATTACATTTGTGGGCGTTATTACATTTGTGGGTGCAACACCCCCCCCCCCCCCCTTCAGATGACTGATCACTGTACCATTCATTTTTTTTTACTCTGATGGTGTGTCATTTAGCAAGTCAAGATTTTTTTTTAATTGCAGCCCCCCCCCCGGATATCTAATGGTGCGTCCCTATGACTGCCAGTCTGATACTTACCTTCAGCTTCGGGGTCTGTTTTGGACTTGACACTCGGTCTATCCGGTGGTAGAGCAGGAGGTTGTAGGGAATTCCTCCGGAAGGACAAAGGTTGGTACCAACTACTCGGAGTCTGCCGGACAGGATCAGATGATACTGTTTCTAAAGGAGAGAGGGGAAGGGACAAGCATGTTAAGATTAAAAAAAACAGCGATGCCGGGGAACCGTGACTCGACGTGAGATTTAATAGTCTGAAGGCATGGATGTGCATAGGCTAACACTTCATTCGAGTGGCCTTAAAGCCCCCTCACACCTGACCGAATGTAGGAGGACGAAGGGTGACGAATGGAAAAAAATGAACGAAATGCACGCGAATTCAACGAATTCAAATAAAATTTCAGTCAAATTATGCGATCAGTAACTATTGTCAAATTTATCAACGAACAGTAAGCGAAGGATAAATTTGACATGAGAGAATTGCTGCTGAAGGCGAGCAAAGGGCTGATATAACCCAGAAGACGAACGAACAGTAAGCAATGGTTTGATATTGCGTGCGATTAGAAACGAAGACGAGGGATTAGATCGGGAAATCTTGTTCGTTGCGTCATCGTGTTGGTTCGTTACGGGTTCTTTCGAGATCGGGCCACTTTGGCAAATGTGCGTTGAGGGACTATGCGCGACCAAAAAACACGAACGATAAACGAACGATTACCGCAGACTAAATAAGAGATGCGAATTCAAACAGATGACCAACGATTTCTCAATTCGTCGGGAAATTTTATACATGTTCAAAATTTCTGCGCGAATTTGAATAATTGCAGCTGTTAGTTTAGAAGGTGTGCGAACCCAAACACGAAGGGTAAATATGATTTACTATCCGTTACCATTGAAAGCGATTTCTTAAAACATGCCTTTCGCCAGCTATCGCAAGGCATATTTCAGGCAATACGGTTAGGTGTGAGGGGGACTTAGTAATGTTGTATCCTATCTTAAAACACAAAAAAGGGATCGTAACTTACTTTTGAGATCTCTAATTGTCTCCTTGTTATTCTTCCTCCTCCGGCAGATGCACCAGCAAAAGACTACAATGAGTATTAATAATATCATGCCTCCAACGGAACCAGATATGATTATGATTATCGTCCAGGGGATACCTGAGGTTAAAGAGAAAAAATGGTATTTAACCCCAAAATTGATAATCCATATTTTATTGCTCGAAATAGAAAATAGATCTTATCTGAAATAGAATTACTCATACAATTGATTTTGCCCAATCGATCGTGGGCCCGACAGCCACCGTGCAGCGCCAGATCGACCGAGCTTTATAAACATGGTATTCAGAAACTCCAATCTCTTAAACGCCTTTTGGTCTGATGCGGCTGGGGCATCAACTACTGACTTCCCGGTTGTAAGATGGACGCTAGCCAACACAAACTTATCTATCTCCCTTTCTCCCTCTCTCTCTCTTCCCTCAACATTTATTAGGTGATCTGTCAATTGACAGATCACCTCTTGTGTTTCTACGAATTTTCTTTTTTATTTATTTCTTTATTTATTCTTTTTATTTATTTTTCTTTTTCCACCCTTTTCTTGTTCCACCAAAATCATCAAAACTATTCAATCAATTTTCATCAAAATATCATCAATTATGGACAGTTATCATACAATGTGTACGAAACAAGTTCAACGTCAAATGGTCATCGTGACGTCATCTACGCGCCATTTTGTAAAATCACATTATCAACAATATTTCCATTATCAATCATCAAAAATTAACAATATTAACATCAAATTAACTTCAGATCAAGGGTCAACTGTCCATGTCATCAAAGGTCATTTACAGGTCACGACGCGCATGTACGCGCGCGTCAAAATTTTAAAATGCTCAAAATCACTTTTTGATCAAAGTAGAGTACGAATCAGGTCATTCTAAGCATTTCAGGAATTTGCGCGCTCACAGGTTTTCGCGCGCGTTTACGCGCGTAACGTCCTTACGCAACACACAACTGCACTTTATTTTACATCAATGCATTCTTTATGAAATTTCCAATAAGTTGATACCTTAACCGACCTTCTACGACCAGTAATGAAGGAATGCGCCTCCGTCAAAGTTTGAATTACGCGCGCAAGCGCGCGTTCACAATAGGCCAAAAATGTGCAAAAACATGCTTTTACAAAATTCTATATAACTCTTCAGATAGTCCGTTGACCCCCAAATTTTCTTTTATATTCGGATAGAGTAGGACTTGTAGATGTGATTTCATGTCACATTTGACAATACATTTTATCATAACGTCTTCAAATTGGCGTCAAAACTAAAATTTTCAATTTTTGTTTCATGTCGTTTTAATAATTTTGCAAATATGACTATAACTCCGTAATCATTGGTCGTTTTTCGCCCGGTTTTCGACATATTGTAGTTAATTATATATTCTTCCAAATTATGTTACATTTGTATCATTTTGAGCAGGAGATCATCATAAATATTAACAATGTATAGAAGTATAATTTATGATAAAAGTTTCACCTTAAAAATTCAATTTGAGGTTATATTTTATCGTTGCCTTGCAAGTGTATGGCAGTTACTATGGTCTGATGGTTAGTGCATCTGCCTTGTAATGCGAGGGTCCCTGGATCGAAACCCATCAGCATCTATTATTTATTTTAAATTAAATTTTGTCTCATTTTGCGTGTAAACCCTATAAGCCAGTTTGGGGTTCATTCTGCAAATGATAAGAAAAGTTCATTGGTACTAAAATGACATGATTGTTTTATATTTAATGAGATATTAGTAACAACCTTGATGTCTTGATTATTCTTTTAGATTGTGCGATTCAATACATGCAAAAAAACAACAATGCGTGTACTAGCAACTGATATTTCAGAGTTGGCTATGTATTGTTATAAGAACACGGCTAACGCTGCATTCCAGAAAGAAATGCAACAAATGCTTCCGTCAGTGTTCATTGCTTTGCTATTCTATTCACCTGGTCTATGCAATTGCTCCAACGTGCTATGTAAGGCATGCTTGTATAATATTTTGCAATGAAATCTACATATCGTCATGTAAGAAATTAAATATCATTTAGTCATTACTGCTCACGAGGCAACTAAATACTGGTCAATGCATACTGGTTTAATTTTTTTCAAAACTGGATTCTAGAATCTTGCTTTCGTCAACACTATGCTCACTATTTCGTGTTATTACTTGCTAAATTGGAATTGACATTCTTTAGAAAAACAAGATTTATACAACCTTTTATTTTAATGTCTTTCAACAGTATTTAACAGGTCCTTTCATTGATAAAACTACGTTTATTGTGATGATATTCATATTGATCTGCATTGAAATGATGATCATGATTAAAAAAAATAGATCGTGATCGTGATCATGAGATTCACAGACAGATCACCTAATTCGTCCGTAAGACGAATTAAAATTCTAGTTTATTTTTCTTTTTCCACCCTTTTCTTGTTCCACCAAAATCATCAAAACTATTCAATCAATTTTCATCAAAATATTATCAATTATGGACAGTTATCATACAATGTGTACGAAACAAGTTCAACGTCAAATGGTCATCGTGACGTCATCTACGCGCCATTTTGTAAAATCACATTATCAACAATATCTCCATTATCAATCATCAAAAATTAACAATATTAACATCAAATTAACTTCAGATCAAGGGTCAACTGTCCATGTCATCAAAGGTCATGTACAGGTTACGACGCGCATGTACGCGCGCGTCAAAATTTTAAAATGCTCAAAATCACTTTTTGATCAAAGTAGAGTACGAATCAGGTCATTCTAAGCATTTCAGAAATTTGCGCGCTCACAGGTTTTCGCGCGCGTTTACGCGCGTAACGTCCTTACGCAACGTACAACTGCACTTTATTTTACATCAATGCATTCTTTATGAAATTTCCAATAACTTGATACCTTAACCGACCTTCTACGACCAGTAATGAAGGAATGCGCCTCCGTCAAAGTTTGAATTACGCGCGCAAGCGCGCGTTCACAATAGGCCAAAAATGTGCAAAAACATGCTTTTACAAAATTCTATATAACTCTTCAGATAGTCCGTTGACCCCCAAATTTTCTTTTATATTTGGATAGAGTAGGACTTGTAGATGTGATTTCATGTCACATTTGACAATACATTTTATCATAACGTCTTCAAATTGGCGTCAAAACTAAAATTTTCAATTTTTGTTTCATGTCGTTTTAATAATTTTGCAAATATGACTATAACTCCGTAATCATTGGTCGTTTTTCGCCCGGTTTTCGACATACTGTAGTTAATTATATATTCTTCCAAATTATGTTACATTTGTATCATTTTGAGCAGGAGATCATCATAAATATTAACAATGTATAGAAGTATAATTTATGATATAACTTTCACCTTAAAAATTCAATTTGAAGTTATATTTTATCGTTGCCTTGCAAGTGTATGGCAGTTACTATGGTCTGATGGTTAGTGCATCTGCCTTGTAATGCGAGGGTCCCTGGATCGAAACCCATCAGCATCTATTATTTTTTTTTTATTAAATTTTGTCTCATTTTGCGTGTAACCCCTATAGACAGTTTGGGGTTCATTCTGCAAATGATAAGAAAAAGTTCGTTGGTACTAAAGTGACATGATTGTTTTATATTTAATGAGATATTAGTAACAACCTTGATGTCTTGATTATTCTTTTAGATTGTGCGATTCAATACATGCAAAAAACAACAATGCGTGTACTAGCAACTGGTATTTCAGAGTTGGCTATGTATTGTTATAAGAACACGGCTAACGCTGCACTCCAGAAAGAAATGCAACAAATGCCTCCGTCAGTGTTCATTGCTTTGCTATTCTATTCACCTGGTCTATGCAATTGCTCCAACCTGCTTTGTAAGGCATGCTTGTATAATATCTTGCAATGAAATCTACATATCGTCATGTAAGAAATTAAATGTCATTTAGTCATTACTGCTCATGAGGCAACTAAATACTGGTCAATGCATACTGGTTTAATTTTTTTTTTCAAAACTGGATTCTAGAATCTTGCTTTCGTCAACACTATGCTCACTATTTCGTGTTATTACTTGCTAAATTGGAATTGACATTCTTTAGAAAAACAAGATTTATAAAACCTTTTATTTTAATGTTTTTCAACAGTATTTAACAGGTCCTTTCATTGGTAAAACTACGTTTATTGTGATGATATTCATATTGATCTGCATTGAAATGATGATCATGATTAAAAAAATAGATCGTGATCGTGATCATGAGATTCACAGACAGATCACCTAATTCGTCCGTAAGACGAATTAAAATTCTAGTTTTATTTTCTTTTTTGACATGTGGAATGAACCAACCATATAACTACTTGAAGTGATTTTACCTACAACCTAAGCGTTTAAGATTTTGATGTTATTGCTTTCCTGTGATATGCACTATTAAATAATTGAATATTGTTATCAGAGAGACTGGCACTAGTATATATATTTGTACATGCCCGAGATAAAGAAAACTTAAATCTAGCTGAAAGGTCGAGAACATCACAACAAAAAAGCTATTGAATAAAAAGAGAAAACCCAGACTAGCATACCACAGAAAATTTTATGTAAATCGGATGTAAATTAAGAAAGCTTTGAAAGTTTTAAAGTTTCCCTTGCGTTTCCCTAACACCACATATTCTTAACACAGTGATATGGATATGGATTTTTCATTTTTTACATTGAATGTTTTTTATTTATTATAAAGTATTTTATTTTGGGGGTAGATTTGATTATATTGACAACAGTATATGATAACAGTCTGTTGGTTACAACAATGGTACTTCCACAAGTTCAGCGAGAAATCAAACATTGTTTCACATGTACATGAGTGTAAAATTATGTTTCATATTTTGTTTAAATAAAATTTTGAACAAGTGGAATGCCTCTGGCCGTCTCACCTGCATCACGCGATTCAACATAGCAGCAGTGCTGACTTTGAAAACTACTATAACTCGCACAAGATGTTCAGTGATTCAGTGTTACTCTTATTTCCACGTTTTATGAACTAGACCAATACACTTACAGAGGATGGTAATTTAACAAATACCCCCATTATGGCCAAAGTTCATTGACCTTTGACCTTGGTCATATGACCTAAAATGCACACAGGATGTTCAGTGATACTTGATTACTCTTATGTCCAAGTTTCATGAATGAGATCAAAAAACTTTTAAAGTTTTGATTATAATTCAACAGATACCCCCAAATCGGCCAAAGTTCATTGACCCTAAATGACCTTTGACCTTAGTCATGTGACGTGTAACTCATGCAGGATGTGTGGTGATACTTGATTAAACTAATGTCTAAGTTTAATGAACTAGGTCCATATATTTTCTAAGTTATGATGACATTTCAAAAACTTAACCTCAGGTTAAGATTTTGATGTTGATTCCCCCAACATGGTCTAAGTTCATTGACCCTAAATGACCTTTGACCTTGTTCATGTGACATGAAACTCTGATAGGATGTTTAGTGATATTTGATTAACCCTATGGCCAAGTTTCATGAACTAGGTCTATATACTTTCTAAGTTATGATGTCATTTCAAAAACTTAACCTCATGTTAAGATTTGATGTTGACGCCACTGCCGTCGCATAGTGGGCCAGAATGGGTTGAAAGTGCGCCAAAATTATATTCCGTGTTAGATTTTTACTTTAACATGTTGATTATGGGTAATTTTGGGCGTAGAATCGACTGAACATAATCTAAAACCGATATGACGTCTTCTTCATACCAAATTTTGATTGGCTACTTGAAATATCTGTGAAAACACAAATTACATAGAGTAGTATATAAACTTTGTGTTATGTGCTACTTTAAAGTTGGGCAGAGTGAATGTTAGTTTATGCCTTAAAAGTGTTTTAAGAGATGCCGAAAATATTTTTTACTGCATCAAAATGATTATTGATTACATTTATAAACAAAAAAACTTTAAAATCTGAAAAATATTAACCGTGCTTTATCAAGCTGTGTTGACCTGTGTAAAACGTTGAGTAAATAACACCACGAATGTATCACTATTACGAGGGTTTTGAGATGAAATTATTCTACAAGTAATTTTTTTCCCTGGAAGAGTTGTGGGTATAGCCCTTATTTGTTTTAGCAACATTTATTTTGTTTAAATTAAGCCTGGAATTCACGTCACTTTCATGGAATGGAAGGGGAATGGTCCCCGCCGTGCAAAAGCGAACGGCAATGTACCCCCATGCGGTGCGCTAAAGATGACTGCGCGGTATAAAAATGACCGTTTTTGAACAGGTTTTTGGGGTGTTGTGTCGAGTTAAATCGGTTCTAATATAAAAACGGGCAAATACGGGCAGCTAAATTTGGTATCGACTTAAAGCTTAGATATCGGGAAAAATGATGTTTATAGAATTTAGACGGAAATCCACGGAAATCTAAACTATTCTATTGTAAATGCAAAAAACATGGATTTTTCAGCCTATTTCGAGGAAAAAACATCCTATAAACCTCTTAAAATGTGTCTTTTATCTACTTTGAACCCTTTCACACGAGAAAAGAATATATCAGGATTATGTGGGAGCCATTTCAGATTCCTACATGAAAAACCTCCTGTGAAATGGCCTGTTTTTCAACTAGGATGTCATATACGCGACATTTCGCAAAATGTCACATTTTACGATTTGAGGTAGGAAATTAACAACCTTTATGCAAATTCCGGAATGAAATATTTTGCTGAAATATTCTTCAAAGTATTGTCTTTTAGCTGGGCATGACAAAAATTAAAAATCTGAAATTGCCCAAAATGACTTTTGGCGCACTTTTGTTTCGTCCCGGCCCACTGTGCGCCGCCGTCGGAAAAGCGGCTCCTATAGTCTCACTCTGCTCTGCAGGTGAGACAAAAATGAGTGGATGACGTCATCAGTAACCTCATTTGCATTTGGATCTGGATGTGTGTATAACTGTTTTGTGAATATTGAAATATCATAATTTTATCATTTGACATCTGATTTTCATGAATTTTCATGAAATTTGTGAACATAAGGAAAACCTTAAAATGTCATAACTTTCTTGACATCCGATTTTGATTAATTTTTCAACAATATATTTGATTTACGTTCCTACTTTTATTCGAATGAACTACATTTTTTAGTGGCCATGGGTTACGAAAAAAGTGGTACCTTGGCTGTTTTGAACTTTCACTGAACTGTGGATGCTACATAACTCTCGACCACAGCTTACTCCTCGAAGCTGACCTTCTAATAGATCACGTTGTATAGTCTTGACCACGCCCACTTCAAGACATCCTTCTCCTGGGACCCAGTCCTGACCTAGATTGACCTCAATTCGGATGCAGAGGTCATTGGGAATAACGCCACCTATCGCTGACCCGCCTGCTGACTGCATGATGACCACGCCCTGGCTTGGGCTGTAGGTGATTTCGAATTCTATACATCACAAAATGGAGGCAGTTCTTAGTGGATCTTGTAAATGTTATTATTTACTACACTGTTGTTAGACGTATACTTTCTTAAAGCAGATACGAACCAATAGCGCCATCTCGAGTCCTCAGCTACTCATACTTGACCAGTGTCCTGACCCATAATGCTACTGTAGTCTTATTATAATTATAGACCCACTTGAATGATAAGATGCTAATTAACTACTCAACACATTTATACCACAATAATTATGTTACCAAGTAGCACAATTATTTTTCCTCTCAAAACATTTTAGTTTTTCTTTACAAATACAATTATAGGTCAATGTATTCTCTGTAGTATTAGTAGATATCTAAAAACGTATATGTTAAGGCTATGTATTAACAACACACAGTCAATGAGAGAATACACACAGTTCACTCCCCTTTAACAGTCAGGGAAACTCCCGCTTTTCCGAGATCGTTTGAAACGTCCCTTTTTCGAGATAGTTGCGTTCACCGAAGCGTGAATCACCGCTGAAAACCTTCGCCCTGTGTAGTCTTTCTCGGCTGCTTTCAGACCCTTATGTATGTGTGCGAACACTCGGTAAGAGCGGTGAAAATGTGTACGCGTGTATACAACCATAGAGCTGTTAGCTCCATGACAACCGTGCATTCTTCGGGACATTGTTATCTTTAGAACATGTGCCTCTCTCTCCCCCTCTCTCTCTTTCTCTCTCTTATTTATTGTCAAGCATTCAATCGTTCATCACTTACCCTTAATCTTGACGTTAAATGTACCGTAATAAGACCATATTTTTGGATCCACCGTCATATCCGTAATATCCAACTTTCATGTTGATTCCACCTCAGCATTCAGCTTATGATCTGATGCACAATCCATAATCAATTCATTATAATATTATTTCCACTACCAGTGCCGGCTGAAATCATGGAAATTATTACGTCGATATGCAATTTCAAAACATGCCGAATACAGGTCTGTCCTAAAACAATCATTGGCTGGTTGACGAAGCCAACAAATTGGAAGAAAGTATACTGTATTCACCTTCAAAACATACATACTGCAAAGTATTGGGGCTACCGGTCACCAAATCAAGTGCATTATAAAAGTCTGCCTGTCAGCTCGATCCATGTCCAAACTTCCCTCAAACGTCCAGCCCAGATGAGAATATCATGATGTCATTATAATCATGACCATTCTCCATTCGACATGATCCATGCTAGCAGTGAACAGGTGTCAGATCAATGGTTTAGATTATGAACATTATCGAGAACTGCATATCCATTTTCCATAGCACTAAACCGCCGGAGAGCTGGTTAGAGGTTATTACCATAGGAACGAATATATTTTCCAAGTCTTTCTTATCATATATTACGTAATGCCGTACCCAAAATAACTTTCAGCATGATCATGGAATGTCCATGGTAGTACCATAGCTCTATGCACACTTTGTACAATTTGTACACACACACACACCACGCGTTCGGCTACAACATGCAACGGAGTATCGCGGCACAAAGGCTGAACGCAGAGACTAACCTCCTCTTACGAGAACTTTTGCTTGCTTTTTTTCAGCATAAATGTGTCTTCTTTCTTCAATAGCATCTAAGCACCACGGTGGCGAATTCTATTTTTTGGAATATAGATGAGAAATTTAGTTTTCTTTAACATATTTGAAAATAAAAATCCGCCACCGTGGTGCTTTTTTTATATGAATTTTTTAGTGAGGGTATGTCAAAAAAACCCCATTCACTTTGTACAGGAAAGCTATTCGGTGAGATCCGAAAAGATTGCGTCATGCGACCACAAATCCCTGTTAATCGAGATTCTGTCGCTCTCGCAAAAGCGGGAGTTTCCTTGACTGTTTAAAGGAGAATGAAACCATTGGAACAAGATAGCTTGTGTGAAAACAGAAAAATCAAAGAAACAGATCAACGAAAGTTTGAGAAAAATCGGACAAATAATGAGAAAGTTATGAGCATTTGAATATTGCGATCACTAATGCTATGGAGATAGCAAATTGGCAATGCGACAAAGATGTGTGATGTCACTGTTGAACAACTCTCCGCATTACTTTAGTATATATTTCACTTGAATAGCCTCTTTTATCACATCTATCCATAGATCATGTGTTCTTTCTACATGAGGGCATGTAGTACATATTTTTTAAGAATACATCATGGATAAAGAGTTTGTATCATCATAAGAAAAAGCAAATAGAGACATTTTGAGGGCATTTTATAGTCCACCAAAGCGAAAGTTGTTCATCAGTGACATCATAGATCCTTGTCACATTGCCAATAGGAGGATCTCCATGGCATTAGTGATTGAAATATTCAAATGCTCATAACTTTCTCATTATTGTTCCGATTTTTCTCAAACTTTCTTTATTCTTATTCTTTGATTTTTATGTTTCTACATAAGCCTACTTGTTCCAAAGGTTTCATTCCCCTTTAAGTTATAATAAGAACTTCCTTAAAAGCCGTAACAACACGCTAGCACAAACTTACTAAGTTGTCAAATTTGTTGCCTCAATGATATTTGGATAGGTGCTTCAGAATTATACAACTGTCAAACTCTGGAATATTGCGGTTAACTTATTTAGCGAAATTGCTAGGAATTTCTTAACCCATTATAGACTCTTGCCCATTCATAAGCGAGCTCCATCTCCAATGTGATAGAATATTCTCAAACCTATTTTAACTGCATGTGAGGTCATATGGATTTGAATTAGTAGCATGGGTCGTACTGAAAATAGAAAGTACTGTTGAATATAAAACTCACCCAAGTCCGAAGGTGATAAAGCTGAAAAATATGAAAAGAAAAAAAAAATGATGAAGATGAAAAAAATAAAAAATATTTGTTAGAATTAGAATTTAAAAAAAGCAGGGGCGGCACTATGGTTGAGCAGCGGACGACTACCCCTGCCCCTTCCCTGTGGTTTTGCAAGCATTAAAGAACAGGGAAAGAGAAGGGAAAACTGGAATGTGGCAAAGGAAAAAAAGAGGAAAGATAGTATTATAACGATACGTCATGACATATGACTCTATATTGCCCTGAGAAATAAATTTGTTAGAGAACGAAATATGCCATACGTCACCTCTATGTAGTCTTGCCAGCCCCCCCCCCCCCCCCTCCTATTCAAAACATGCCGCAGCCTCCTAGTAATAATACGGAGTTTTCGCATATACTGGGGGGAAAGCTCTTCAATTCGTCGATTCCTTTGACAATGCCATTAAACTCACAATGGAAAGTTGAGAGGCTTTTGTCGAAGCTTGGTGTACTGGGACAGCTGATCATCCTAAGATTTGCAATGGACATACAATTGCAAATATGTCGTTGTCCAGAGTCAAGAGATTCCGATGCTGTCCCGGTCCACCAACTTTCGACAGAAGCCCACAACTCTCCATTGTTATTTAACTTGCATTTCAAAAGGAATTGGTGCGTTGTAGGGAGTTTCCCTGTAGTAAATGCGAAAAGTGCGGAATATAATTTTTATATGTATTTCAAGATTCTGTGACTTGGTTGAACACATAAGGCATTTATTTAAAGATATATATTTTGCCATCACCACCAGGAATTAAAAAAAAAGCTCCATAATTTATCCGCGATTAAAAGGGGAAATATTCACACTACATCTCCGTTCCTGCATACAAAACTTCAAATAGTACATAGTATACAGAATCTATATCGTTATGTGCACGTGTGGAATCATACGAGAGGAATAGTGGAATTATGCATTTCTTACGTTTTGTCGAGGCGTTGATCGAAACTTCGGTACTTTGCCCTACTTCATTCGTACTCCAGACACTAATGGCATATAAGGTGTACGGTTTCAGAGTATCCGCAAACTCGAAAGATGTATTATTCCGAAGGTTGGATATCTGAAAACATGACGTCATTGAGTCAACCAAACAATAGGCCAATCGGAATGTTTGTTCCTTGCCACCGTCGTAGCCAGGTTTCCATTCCACCAATAACGATGTTTCTTTTATTGAGTTTATGGGAGCTTGTAGTTCCGTCGGTGGATCTGGTACAGCTGAAGTGGAAATCGGGAAGAGTCGAGAAAAACACATGTTACAAAATATGAAGAAGAAAACAAGGCTTGTAATCTGGAATATTTTATTACTGTAGCAGTGATCACATGAATTGATATACTCTATAGTCCAGACGGTATTTACCAATATAGAGTAGAAGTTCACGACACGCATGGTGGCAAAGATAGGGTTTTGTTTACAAGAGTTAGTAATAGTACTTTAAATTAAAGTGGTGAATCTAGAATAGTTATTATGAAGAAGTTTTCAATAAAAAAAAAACAATAAACGAATAGATTATTTTTAAAGATCACAGTAGATATAACGATTGGGTTAACTTACTTGCAATTTTAAGATGGGTGGTGCTCGTGCCATTACCCAGAGAGTTGTACGCCATACAGGAATAGTTTCCTGCATCAATCGAAGCAGATATGCCAAGTATTTCAATCTCACTTCTTATGAGCATGTGATTGATCCCACCGCTGCCACCAGTAGTCACCTGATACCGCGGACTGCTCGTGTTGATTGGCTGGTTGTCAAAGTACCACGTGACCTCGGATGGTGGGTTTGAAATGACGTCACACAGTAGAGTAGCGTGACTTCCATCATTTAATAACATGGTGCTTTGGTCTGCCGTAGCGCAAGGCGGGACTGGCAGGTAAATGTAAATCAATGAACATTAGTTAGCTCAGTGAATAAAATTAAAAGGTAATATTCATGTAATTGATATCCAACTTAAATAATACTGTGTGGTGAGAATTATCCAAGTAGGGGACCCTATAGTTTACCAATAGTTTAACATCGAGCACTATTGGTTATGCGGTAGGAAGGAATTCCTTGATGCTCGAGCGCCCAATCAGGGTAAATTTTCAGGTGTGACACTTTGTTAACTTATATATCTTTTTAGCGAACTTTGCTTAGCATGTATGCGCCATTTTTGTGTAAAGTCGTGCAAGATATTACAAACAACTTTATCATATTTATGAAGCACCCACCCTAAACAGTATCTCTGTCCAATGCAATATATTTTTCACCGACTAGATCTTACATTTTACTTGGAGCTCGAAGGTGACAGAGTACGAGGTAGCGAATCCATTGTCAGCCATGCATTCGTGTATCCCGGCATCCCCTGTGGTCACTGGTTCAAAGGTCAACGTGCTGCAAGCGTCACCTGTGGATCCCCTGACTGTTTCAATAACATGTGAATGGCCTCCGGATGAACAGGAGACATTATGTCGACCTTGTGCAATCCAGGTGATCAGTCCTTCCGGGGTGGGGTTTGCGTCTGCGCAGCACGTCAAATTGACACTATCCCCCTCTGTGACCTGGAGTATTTGACCTTCCGAAAGCCGATAAACTTCAGGAGGATCTGGGAGTTTGAAAGGTGTCGGAACGAAATAATCTTTAGATATGATAACTCTATTTAAACCAACGCCAAAAGAAAGGCATATCATTCATGATACGAAATTAATTATGATAACTTATACTACAATAGCAGATATTAAGGATTGTTTGTTTATAGATATAATCTTCTGGACCATCGTGTCTATGTTTCTCTGACATTCTTTTCGCTCTGGTGAGGCCATAAAAACAAGCAAATCTATTCATTACTTCATTCGACTGAAAACAGGGAAGATATTAATTAGAGTTTTGTGCATGGGCCGGTGCACAATTTTGAATTTCGTAAGAGGGCATATATAAATTAGAGTAGACTTACACTGAATGTCAGCTCTACAGCGATGACAGATGTTCGGACAAATCGTAGAAGACTCTGTGCAACATCGGAACTCCCTGGGACCACTGTCCTTGGTGAATTGCCTCTTGTAAATGATATTTGTTTTAACCCCATGGACCGGTGACGTTACATTTCTGTATTTTACAATCGTCAAGGTTTTGGGAACGGTCTGCTCATGTTCAAACATCCTCACGACGGTGGCCGGGTTGCTAATCACCTCGCTGCATCTAACTCTGGCTTCGTCGCCATCTCGTACCACAGGACATGTTGCTGTGATATTCGATGGGCAATCTATCAAGAGTGACAGGGTATTTCTCAAAGATACAAATATACATTTATTCCGCTTCCTCACAATGGAACGGGGTATATTGCATTGGGCCTGTAATCAGTGATTTAATATTCTGCAAAATTGATTGGCTCTCAATATGGGAGAATAGCCAATGGATTAACGAAATCCTTCCAGAAAGCAAATTATTTTTTTGATTTCTAGTAGAAGTAAAAATTGGGAGGTAAACATGGTAAAGGGACCTGCCCTGCAAGAATATAGATTTATCGTCAAAAACATATTCCTTGAAAGTAACCGGGCTTACAAAAAACATATACCGTCTTTGCAAGTTCGCCTGAGCGTCTTTGGTATCTCGCACACCCAGTATGTAGGAAATGTGTCCTGTTTAAGCAGAATGGTATATGCATGTACTTACAGTGAACATCAAGTGTGGCTGCTGCATCCGTCACGTGATCTTCCCCACCACTGACACTGGAATGAATTGCTCTGCATGTCACAACTTTCCCATTGTCGCTTCTCTGGGGGTCAAGGGGAAGAGAACTATTTACGGTAAAGCGCCCTCTATCTGTTACACTTGCACTTTTAGTGGTCATTCCCGTGACGTCACGACCATCGATGTCCCAGGTGATCCTTGGCTCAGGGAAAGCGTTGGGCACTGAACAGGTTATGGAGCTCTGAGCACCTTCAAGGAGGTTATTTGTTCCTTCAAGTGTTACCGTATTCGGGGGACCTTTAAACACAGTAAGGAGAGAGAATCGGTTTACCTACAGCATCGGAGAAGAAGACTTTGGCTGACATTCCCAATTCCATAGACCGCGTAAATGGATTTGCTCACAATAGAAATGTTTATTTTAACTCCAAAAAATGTGTTTGTCCTTGTCATACGTACATGTATATCCCCTGCTCAACGAGCATGAATTCATAAAGATCCTACGAAATCAGCATTGATACTGCAAAACCATTATAATTTATCACTGATGATAACACCGCAGGTACAGTGTCTTACTTTTATGTATTACTATTCATCTCGATCTGTTCAAATATTTCAAGAAAGCACATGAGAATATTTCACTTACGGAAGGTTTATTGCTGGAATCTATGAAAAACTCAATTTTCCAACCAAAAATAAGCTTCACATATCCGTTTAGATCTACTTTTTGATGTTGGGGAATCTTCGAAGTTTTTACAGTGTTGTCCATCAATATATTTTACAGACTATGAATTAAATTGGATGTCTTCTCAAGAATGGGAAGGATTTTCAAGTAGCTGTCAAACTTTAGCCAAACAAGTACAGTAGATAGTTCCCATAAGGACACAATTGGACCAAAGGAAACTGATTCTTCACAGTTCTATGCGCAGATTCTTATTCTCAGCCCTCCAACGTGGGAACATTTTTGAACAGATATCAATGAGTTTTTGCTCAGCATCGTACGTATGATTCATAAACAAAATAAATGTATTGTCAAAATCCCGTCTAACGACAAACAGCTAAGAAGTGTTTGTCGAAATTTGATTAACCGGAACAGCAATTTTGTCGTAGTTCCAGAGTTGTTGGCAATATTTGCAAATGTATCTTTGATCAGCTGCTGTTTGTATTCATTAAAGGGGAATGAAACCTTTTGAATAAATAGGCTTGTGTAGAAACAGAAAAATCAAAGAATAAGAATAAAGAAAGTTTGACAAAAATCGGACAAATAATGAGAACGTTATGAGCATTTGAATATTGCAATCACTAATGATATGGAGATCCTCCATTGGTAATGCGACAAGGATGTGTGATGTCACTGATGAACAACTTTCCCTTTGGTGGACTATGAAATACCCTCAAAATGTCTCTTTTTGCTTTTTCTTATGATGATACAAACTCTTTATCCATGATGTATTCTTAAAAATATGTATTACATGCCCTCATGTAGAAAGAACACATGATCTATGGATAGTTGTAATAAAAGAGGCAATTCAAGTGAAATATATACTAAAGTAATTGGGAAAGTTGTTCACAAGTGACATCACACATCTTTGTCGCATTGCCAATTTGCTATCTCCATAGCAATAGTGATCGCAATATTCAAATGCTCATTATTTGTCTGATTTTCCTCAAACTTTTGTTGATCTGTTTCTTTGATTTTTTCTGTTTTCACACAATCTATCTTGTTCCAATCGTTTCATTCTCCTTTAAATTTCGCCACAGACGTCTTTGCTCCCACAGCAGGCATTTGACAATACATTTATTCCGTTCTTGAATCCACCATATGTTACGGAACGAAAACTCCTAACTATCAATACGTAAAACATGGAAAGGATTCTTTACCATGAACACGTAGAGTAACAGATCTTGAAATCGTGTGGGTCTTCGAGTTGATGCGCAGAGTAGCTTCACATGTCAGTAGACGGTTATGGTGTTGCTCGCTGGAAAGAACCAGTTGGACGTGAGAATCAGTATCCATCAGACCATCACCTCTGTCAGTTACCCTGGTTACCCAATCAATGGTATCTCCTGGAGATTCGGTAATCCTCCAGGAGATTGTGGCTGCAGGAGAAGCTTGAAGGACCAGGCATTGGAAGGTGATGGTATCACCATCATCTACATCAAGGTTTCCGGTTAAAGTGGTCTCTAGGTTGGTTTCTTTCAAGATCAGCCTCATATCACGAGGTAGAACTACGAACAGATTGAATAACTTTACGTAAGTTATCGCATAGATCAAGAGGTATATACAGCGTTCCAAGAAATCGACACGTCGGAGAAGAGTCAGTAAGCCTATATGAAACCTTCTTTTTATGGAGGATGCACACATTGTGTACAGTTTATCAAATGCAATGGGCAAACATTACCAAGTTTTCTTGAAGTAAAACCTGTGTGCGGTTCATCTGTCAATTAGTTCACTAAAGCGCACTCCAAAAACTCGAGATTGCCAACTGGGAGCGTGGCTCAAGAACTAGCCCCATTATTGCACCCTTACACATGATAATCTCGAAATTTCATTGAATAGACCTTGCATATGACGTCATAATCTCATAGCGCCATCTCTCAAAGGATAAAGAAATAGGCATAA
Source organism: Lytechinus variegatus (assembly GCF_018143015.1). Taxonomy (NCBI): domain Eukaryota; kingdom Metazoa; phylum Echinodermata; class Echinoidea; order Temnopleuroida; family Toxopneustidae; genus Lytechinus; species Lytechinus variegatus. The sequence continues at coordinate 3,337,940 of NC_054747.1, read as the reverse complement.
ACGGAGTTGTTAAATGCAGATATACGAAGGTATATAAGTCGATGGCTTCAGCCTCTGAGGTGGCGGAGTGCATGACGTCAATGCATAGGGTCTAATAAGAAATAGCGTGATAACTTGAACATTCTGGTAGGTGTTTCATAAAGCTGTTCGTTAGTTAAGAGCGATTTTACGAACGACTTGTGAACCTTTCTTACGCGCGAAACCGTCGCCAATGAATATACCACAAGAAAGGATCACCAGTTGCTCTTAAAGTCGCTCTTAACTTCCGACAGCTTAATGAAACACCCAACCGGTTTATTAAAGTGACGGATCTGTAGAAGAACACCACTTACCCATGACTCGCAATGTCACTGTAGATGATATTGGAGATGTAAGAGCAGGATGAGAAGCAGCACAACGTAATTTCTTCTTGTCGTGGGGTGGCATCGGTATGTAACTCACCAGGCGCTGGGTAATCACCATGCGATCATCCGATTCTGAAGGGGTAGTGGACTAAATTGATAATTCTAAAAGATTATTCACTTTAAAGAGTATGATGTATCGTAGAATGTGTATAGTATAGTCATGGTTTACTGGCAGTATATACATGCTTGGCAGCCAGTTGCTGAAATATACATGTTTACAAAATATGAGAACATACAAAGATATTTTACAAAGAGTACATGATTAAAAAAAAACAATCATTCAATACATAGTACATTAGATTACACAAAGATTTTCATTATGACGGATCTAATTAATGAGTGTAAGTGTAAGTGAAATTATAAATCGCATTCAATCAAATATTGCATAAAAAGACAGAAGAATGTGCACGTAGTACGTTGTTTTCTTTTCCAGCAGGCCTTTATTAGTTTTAAATTTGCAAAGAAACTCATGTGACATGGGTAGGTGGCAAAAAAGGGGAATAGAGAAAAAAAAAATCCCATGCGCAAAATAATCTTCCTTTTTTTGTACAAGCGTATTTTGACATTTTTGGCCAAATTGGCCCACAACTAAGTGGTCACTAACAAACCCTTGACTCAGAGGCGGCGGAAAATCAGGCTCGGACAAAGAAAATGGAGGGGCATCTCTTGTATTCCAAACAATAGATGCCCCTTAACTTTCATTGTTTGAGCCTGACGTTCCATCGCCTCTGCCTTGACTGGACTCTTCATGAAATGCTGAGGTGCCCAATGTCCCCTTTGCAATTTTGTTAAACGTTGAATTAGGTGTCTTTTCATTGTTTGAGATATACTATTCAATATATCTCAAACGCACGTGCACCTCTCCCCCTCCCACACACACACAGAAGCAGACAAAAAGTGATTTGGATGTTGTTTGAAGGTTTGCATGGTGGCATGTACAATTGCTGATGTGGTTTACGATACACCATGTGGAGTATTATAGAAACAGTGGATAGAAGAAGAGAAGAAGTGGATAGGCGAGAAAGTGGAGATTTGAGAGTGGAGTATTCTTTCCTGAAAGTAGTCCTGAAAAGTACTGTAAACCAGAAGGAATGTTGAGTGAGAACAGCTTGAGTAATAGTCTTCAGGAAGACGGACAGTCAACCTGTCCGAAACGTCGAGTCTCTCTACTACTCATCATCTCTACTCGCCGACTCAAGCCCGCATCTCCTCATCAGCTCTACTACTCAAGCTGTTCTCACTCAACATTCCTTCTGGTTTACAGTCCTTTTCAGGACTATTTTCAAGAAAGAATACTCTACTCTCAAATCTCCACTTTTTCGCCTATCCACTTCTTCTCTTCTTCTATCCACTGTTTCTATAGCACTCCACATGGTGTACCGTAAACCACATCAGCAAAAAGTGATTTGTTTAATTTCTCTATTATTTTTGTAGATTTCGTCATCAAAGATATAAAATCTTATAGTTGCAAAAACCAAAAACCCAAATGGATATGACAAACTCTCCGTCAAAATACTGAAATATATAGCTGTGTTACACATGAGTAATCTTTGAATAATCTTTGAATAATCTTTGTTATCTCTAGTATGTCCCAAGAGAGACAATACAGACTGTTAAACAATATATAGAGATTGCTTTACAATAGACTTGTATTGGTAGTGGAAATAAACAATAGGCTTAGCTATTTTGTTGACATGTTAATTTCACTGAGAACATTCAAGAGTCTTCCAGAATGTGATTACTCCAGAAAGGAGAAGGTTCTTTTTAAAGGCAATAATAGAAGTATGTAGAATAGTTGAAATGTGTATACATAAGGTGACAGTTTCTTCAAGAACATCATCATATCATACCAGATAACTTCATCATACCAGATCACTTCATCATATCAGAACAGGACCCAGACTTTAAGTCAGAGCAGAGTTTATTTCCACCTGGAATATTTATCTTCTGTGGAATTATTTACCCGCCATCAATGAACTGTTTGCTGTTATTTTGAGTGAGGAATTCTCAGTTCTCATCGAGATCATCAACCTGTTTAATGAACGCTTTTTAACCCATGGATTGCTGAAACTGACTGTTAATCATCATCAACATCGTCTTCACCTACATTTCAACTCGCTACAGTGACTCTTGTTATTCATCGTGCTTCAACATCAGTTTCACCATCGCCATCATTGTCAATTTTTACTTTTCGCCAGCCAACTTGGACTTTTATTTGGATTATTATCGCAATCCTAAGAGACGTATGATCAATATTTATTTATGTTTTATTTAGGATTGTTAATGTATAATCAATTTCCTGTAATAAAGGAAAAGGAAATTAAAAATTCAACACTCAATATTTACTGTTATTTATTGCAGTATCGTAACAGTATGCAAATATGGATCGATTTTTAGAATAATTCATTCTGCACGATTTTGTAGCTTTTGCAATAAATTCAAATATTTTTTTAGATGCAGATTGCCAAAAAATATCAGCATAATCAAAGTGTGGAAGGATAACCGAAGACTATATTGACTTTAAACTAGATTCATTAACAAACCGCCTAAGTCCGCCAAGGAAACCAATCATTTTACCAATTTCTGAACACATGTGTTCAAAATGAACATTCCATTTAAGTTCCGTATCTATCAACACTCCAAGATATTACGAAGTGCAATTACTACGGTTAACCACTCTCTACTATTAGATAAATTACATCAGTATGGTTTCTCACCAAATGTCATCAAATGGTTTGATTCATACTTGAAAAACCGCCAACAATATGTATCATGTGGAGCGTTGTGGCCAAGTGGATTAGTCTTCTGACTTTGAAACAGAGGGTCGTGGGTTCGAATCCCAGCCATGGCGTAATTTCCTTCAGCAAGAAATTTATCCACATTGTGCTGCACTCGACCCAGGTGGGGTGAATGGGTACCGGTAGGAAGTAATTCCTTAAAAAGCTGTGTGCGCTATGAACGCCTAGCTTAACCGGGTAATATAGGAGCGCCTTGAGCACCTAACATCCTATATTACATTATTATTATTATCATTATCATTAGAAAAAGAAAAATCTACCCTAAGAAACATTACAATGGGTGTGCCACAGGGTCCGATCTTAGCCCCGATACTTTTCACTTTATTCATTAACGATCTCCCTAACGCTAAACCAAATGGCACCGTAGATGTGCATCCTGACGATTCTACTATTTCTGTTTGGGGAATCGAAGCAAGAGGTGGAGCTCAAACCGTCAAAAGCTCTAAGGCATTTGGACTCTTGGCTCAACAAAAACAAGTTGATTTTGAATAGAGACAAGACCAAAACGATGCTACTAGGATCAAAACAAAAGTTAAGAACACTAGACAGCAATACGTTATCGATAGTGTTAAATGGATGTCAATTGGAATGTGTAATAACATACAAATGTTTAGGAGTTAAAATAGATAACAATCTCGACTTAACATAAACATGTTGAGAGTATAGTTTTAATTGTGAAACAAAAACTAGGAACTATTTGTCGCTGTAAACAGTATTTTGATAAAGCACAATTGAATAAGCTGTATTGGGCTTTTGTAATGCATCATATAATGTATTGATGTACCGTCTGGTCGGGAAGATCTGAAATTAATCACAGTAAGTTAGAGAGATTACATAAGAGGATAGCATACATGATGTATAATTTCTCTTGGAAACTCAATCCGAACAAATTTTTAAAGTATTATCCTGGCCAAAAATACGCAATGTCTTTTGTAGACCATCTTGCTTAATATGGTTCATAAATTTTTAACGAAGCTTCTCCTCAGGTGCTTTGTGATAAGTTTATTTTTATTGAAGAAGTATCGTTTCGAACAATAAGGAGCACAAATAAGATGATAATCGAGGTGCCATATGCTCGAACAACCTTTCTACCAAAATTCATTTTTTGCCAGAGGCCCATTTCATTAGAATGAATTACCCGAACACCTCCGATTCATAAAATACATTAAACAGTTTAAACGGGAAATGGCAAAATGGGAAAAAACATTTGATATGTAGTAGGGACTGATGGTGGAATCTATTCTTTCTCATCATTTTGTACATATCTAATCTCGTTCATTTTTTATTGTGTATATATAATTTTGGTGTACTTTTAGTACACTATCATATTTCATTTATTTTGTTATTTTCCATAGTTAATTCTGATTATTTCATTACTTGATTTTTAATATGTCTCCATGTTTGATACTTGTGTTTGTTTACGAAGGGCCCCAACGAAAACCAGTTTGTTGCTGATTGGGCTACCCTTCTTTGAAATAAATAAATAAATACTAAATAATAAATGAATAAATAAATAACCAAATGAATAGATAAGTAATAAATGAATAATAAATAAATAAGTAAATAAACAAACACCCTCACTCGCCAAAGGTCTTACCAACGAACCCACGCATACTCTTTAAATATGAGACTAACATTGTTAAATAGGAACATTTTGACTGTGTAAAGGCGACACACACTGGGAGCCACTGTGAGACACTGTCTTTTCTATCAGGTAAGTTTGTGACCACCCCCCCCCCCCACACACACACACAAAAAAAAACCAAGCACTAGTGATGACTTTTTTACTTTAAATCTCGCGTTTATCATTACACGGCAAAGTGGTTATCGAACCTATGGAAAATACTTTATTATTCAAAACTCACCTGATCAAATTCATGAAGTTGGAGGTCAAAGTTCGCATCTACCTTAGACCACGTGATACTCGCACTAGGTTTGCTTGACCCGGAAGCACATGTAATTGAATGGGATTGACCACTAACGACGACCACTTCACTGCTGCCGGATCCGTTGCTCTCAATGATTACATGAGACGGTGGAGCTGTATTTACATTGCCCAAGGATTATTCAATAAAAGTGAGTCGTACATGTAAATATCACCATTGGGACGCCATAGATTCTTCCACTGGGACCCCTCCTCTATTTCTCCATTTTACCAATATCACAATATGTATATCGAAAAAGGGAATCATTAAAAATAAATTTTGATAAAAATTTAAAGGCCTATTCAATGCCTCCAAAGAATACTTCCTTATGAAACAAGTTATAGAATTAATATCATTAAAGGGGAAGTTCACCCTGAACAAATCTTTGTTGTAAAAATAGCAGAAAAAATAGTAAAAAATATTGGTGAAGGTTTGAGGAAAATCCGTTAAAGAGTAAGAAAGTTATTAGAGTTCAAAATTTTGGATTTGTGACGTCATAAACGAGCAGCTGCCCCATGTGTTATATAATATAAAATGTATGAATTTCAAATTTTGTATGGTTCCTGATGACTTAATTTTGTTTTCTTTTCATGATCGGGTGTGAAATGATTTGTCTTTTGATACACAAAAAATACAGTGAAAACCATTTTCAATTTTCTGAGAAAATGACATTTCATTGATTTTTTTACCATTCGCTACGTAGGAATGCTGCTCGCATATGACGTCACAAATCAAATAATTGAAATTCTAATAACTTTTTAATTATTTTTTGAATTTTTCTCAAACCTTCGGCAATATTTTTTATTATTTTTTCTGCTATTTTTACAATAAACTTTTTGTCAGGGTGAACTTCCCCTTTAAGTCAGAAAAATAGAATTCATTCAACTCGAGGGATTGGCGTTATTGACATGAATGACTTTACAAGTAACGTTAGGCCTTTCGTATTGATATGTATCCTTTGACCCGGGTCTTTGACAACAACCTCCTCTACTATCCCTAACAATGTCAATTCATCATTATAGAGCTCTCATCTATATTTCATTCCCAATAAGAATCTTTTAAAAGTCATGTCGGACAACAAAGCATTCCTGTTTTCATCATGTTATCTTGACCATCTTCGATAGCATCATGGGCCCGTAACACAAAGCTTGGCGACGAATAGCAAACATTGGTTCATTTCCGGCACTTTGAACCAAATGCGCATGAAACATAGATGTTGATTGGTCTATCGATTTAGCGGATGATCGCTAATCCTTGTGTTACGGACCCCATGTCATAATCATCGTCATGATCATCTTCCATTTATTGTACATTCTATATCTCACCAAGAACAATTAGCTCAAAATCTTCTGCTACGCCGCTCCCGCTTTCTGTGATTACACCACATGTATACGTCATCTCGTCATCAAAACCCACATTCAAAATCTTTAAGACGCCATTCGATGCTCCATCAAACCACATTTGATACCGTTGAGGGCGGTAATTATTTGTGATACTAGAGTTCGATGTACCACTGATAAAATTTCTTCTGTTGTCCGAGTTCCAGTAGACGAGCCCTGATTGGGTGGACGAAGACGTCTCTCGGTAGTGGCATCTTAAAATGGCGTTCCTTCCAAGAATAGCCAGTCCAGTTTGTTTTATCGTTACTTCAATGGCAAAGGCATACACAGTCATTCCTTCAAACAAGAGCACCAAATAGGTTTCTTAAGCGGAGTGTTGTCCAAAAAAAAGTTTTACGAAAAAAAATCAGATTAATGATGCAAATTAACAATTATTAATATATCAATTCTTACAGGAGCGAATCGAATTTTAATGCCTGTTGGAAGCTAGGAGACAAGCAGTGAAGTCCCAATTTGCAATTAATTGCCAGACCAACGAATGATTTTTTGTTTTACCCACAATATTGACTATAAAGGGTTAGTGGTTTCATTTTTTCAACGCATATTATTTAACCAAATCAAGTCATTACACTAATGAGAATGTTGGGCTGGGGTAGCGCCACAGGGCCCGGGGGAGCAGGAGGCGACCTCTCTGCCCCTGCCCCATCTTTCCCTATAAATAATCAGGTACGTGAGAAAAAAGGGAAGAAAAATTGAGAAAAGCGGAAGAACAGAGAACAGTATAAAATGAGCGACCTGGGTCGTATCACTGTTTAACTCAATATATTTTATTACCTACACGTTCGTGTATCTACATAATCTATTACAACTACTAATTGCTTCCATGGCTTTATGTACTAATGGTTGATTTATCTATATATGTGCCTAATAATCATTTATCTAAATTTTATATGTGTTTATATTGTAAGAAGGGTTAAAGTGACTAGTGATCACTTTCGTCGTATCTTTTTTGTCATATGATTAATTGCAGTTCATGATTTTTTTTACTTTATTTGAATGCAATTCTATACTTATGAGTTTACTGGATGAGGGATAAATTCCATATGCCTATTCATTTGATCAGTTTTATTCTGGTGGTCACACAATCTTTAAATTCCAAATGACCATAAAGTAAACAGAAAGCATTAATTCTTACCATATAATATTAAGATCACTGACTGCGTATGTCGAGAAAAGAAGGCCTGAAAGAACATCGCCATTGCGTTTAGTCTGGAAAGGAAATCAGTGGAAAACAATTTCCAAGTAAAAAAAATGCTTCTTGGCATGCTTGATGATAACAATGTATATAAATCAATCACACATTTGTAGTTGTAGTAGCAGTAGGAGTATAGTAGTAGTAGTAGTAGTAGTAGTAGTAGTAGTAGTAGTAGTAGTAGTAGTAGTGGTAGTAGTGGTAGTAGTAGTAGTAGTAGTAGTAGTAGTAGTAGTAGTAGTAGTAGTAGAAGTAGTAATAGTAGTAGTAGTAGTAGTAGTAGTAGTAGTAGTAGTAGTAGTAGTAGAAGTAGAAGTAGTAGTAGTAGTAGTAGTAGTAGTAGTAGTAGTAGTAGTAGTAGTAGTAGTAGTAGTAGTAGTAGTAGTAGTAGTAGTAGTAGTAGTAGTAGTAGTAGTAGTAATAGTAGTAGAAGAAGTAGTAGAAGTTGTTGTTGAAGTAGTAGTAGTAGTAGTAGTAGTCGTCGTCGTCGAAGTAGTAGTAGTAGTAGTAGTCGTCGTCGTCGTCGTCGTCGTAGTACTAGTAGCAGTAGTAGTAGAAATTCGGTCATGCGTGACACAATTGGTACAAAGATGGTATCAATGGAAAGCTGACGAGTTTGTTTTTATTTTCTTCATATCAAACCAACACAATGTTATAGCCTAAAATGGTCATTGTATATCGGCTCCCTAGGTTTGGATTACCCTTTTTCTGACTAAAACGCACTCAATTGTATTCACGTTTACTAAGATTGGGCGCCTTTTACTTTGTACACTTTATTCATGACACGGCCCCAATGCAAATCAGACTCTGTATCTGTTTGGGTTTTTTACAGTGTGAATATAAATTTATATATCTATCTAGTAGCGGCAACGGTTGGAGACTTGTAGCAAAGGTTTTGATAGAAGAAAATAGGGAAAAGTTTGTGTAATATATTTTAACCAAAAAACAACAGTTTTTTTTTCTTTTCTATTTTTACAAAGCATTTCAGCTGTACCCGATAATCAGTGCCGATAATACTATGTTTGTCCATAGAAATCAAAAATAGAAAGATCACCAATCAAAGAAAGAAAAATTACGAAATTGATATATATACAGTGCGTCCCAGAATAAACGAAACCGAGATTTAGCGATCATTTATCATAACTTAATCATAAATAGAATAGACAAATGACCTACCAATTTAAAGCTTAGAATCTCCTCTTTCATATGATATTACTTAGGCTATTTCTTATTCACGCATGAGTGAGCAAAAACAATTTGAAGAAAGGATACCAAAAACTCACTTGGCGGGGGGTATCTGGGTTTCAAAAAGAAAACCACATTTCTGAAAAATTCAATATCTGCTCTTTAATTTGGTACCTCAATTACAGAAAATTGTCAAGAAATAAAAAAGTTCTGGTCATTTGAAATAAGGCTTGTATTTCCATAATTTCATGAGATAAACGTGTTTTCACCGGTTTCCCACAGAAGCTTTCGCATGGTGAACAAAAGATTTAATGCATGGCTGATCGTCAACAAAACGGAGTGTCGAGTGAGTTTGAAAGCCAGCCTGGAGAACCTCTTCAATTTATGAAATTATTGAAATTCAAGCCTTATTTCAAATGACCAGAACTTTGTTATTTCTTGACCATTCTCTGTAATTTAGGTATCAAATTAAAGAAGAGATATTGAACTTTTCAAAAATGTGTTTTTCTTTTTGAAACCCAGATACCCCCCGCAAAATGAGTTTTTGATATCCTTTCTTCAAATTGTATTTGCTCACTCATGCGTGAATGAGAAATAATCTAAGTAATATCAGATGAAAGAGGAGATTCTAAGCTTTAAATTGGTAGGTCATTTGTTTATTTTATTTATGATTAAGTAATGATAAATGATCGCTAAATCTCGGTTTCGTTTTTTCTGGGACGCACTGTATATATATATATATATATATATATATATATATATATATAAACGTGTAAAGTTATACATGTACAACAGCTTTTGGCAACTCTTTTTATTTAATATAGTAAAGAAATGGATGAAGAGAACAATGGTAGGCGTAGCTTAAATCAAGGTTCCCCAAAGCTATCTACCCTTTGGAAAAATTGGTGATGCCGAAAAAATGCCTCTGCCGGGAATCGAACCCGGGCCCCCGGCTTTAAACGCATATGGATTTTGCTCAAACACTTAAGCGTCAACCTCTTCAAACACACCGCGCGCCGCCGTGAAAAGCCGCAAAAATGTGCCATTTCCTATGGAAGCTTAAAAGTGCCACCGAGATGTTGAGATAATTATCTTGGGAAGTCGATATCTTGATAGCAAAAGATCAGATGACGAGATCCTGGATCGCATCATGTTGACATCTTTTAGAAGAGATGATGAGATGACAAGATTCCGGATCTCATCATGTCAACATCTTTTAGAAGAGATGATGAGATCACAAGATTCCGGATCTCATCATGTCAACATCTTTTAGAAGAGATGATGAGATGACTAGATCCCGGATCTCATCATGTCAACATCTTTTAGAAGAGATGATGAGATGACAAGATCCCAGATCTCATCATGTCAACATCTTCTGGAAGAGATGATGAGATGACAAGATCCCAGATCTCATCATGTTGACATCTTTTAGAAGAGATGTTGAGATGACAAGATCCCGGATCTCATCATGTTGACATCTTGTAGAAGAGATGATGAGATGATGAGATGACAAGAGATGATGAGAGGACAAGATCCCAAGATCCCGGATCTCATCATGTTGACATCTACAAGATGTCAACATGATGAGTTCCGGGATTTTGTCATGTCATCATCTCTTCTACAAGATGTCAACATGATGAGATCCAGGATCTTGTCATCTCATCATCTCTTCTTAAACATGTTGACATGATGAGATCCGGGATCTTGTCATCTCATCATCTCTTTTAAAAGATGTCGACATGATGAGATCTGGGATCTCGTCATCTTATCTTTTGATATCAATATGTCGACTTCCCGAGATAATTATCTCAACATCTTGGTGGCACTTTTAAGCTTCCATAATTTCCCCCCTTTTTCAACGACATATTTTGATCCGATTGGCCTTGTTCACCACCGTTATAGTGATGTAAAATCACGATTTTTTTGTTGTGCCATCGCACCGTCAATTTTTTGTTTATTTTCCATCAATTTGGTCAAAATTTATGTGGTAATGAACTTTTTGACTGAACACTTCGGCTAGATCTGGCGGTTTCTTGCCGGGAGTGTTTTTTTTTTACCACCGGAAAAAGATTCAAGTGATTCAGTACATTCTGAACATTTTGATATATAAATGATTCTGATTGGATGAAAAAAAAAACCGTCAAAAGATTAAACAAATTCGAGCCTCCGTCTGATTTGGGGAACTTTGCTACATTTGCGCATTTCATTTCTCCACGAGGGAGGGAAGAGAAACCCGACACCGGGTATCGATGAGATTGAATGAGAAAAAGATGAAGAAGAGAGGCGACATTATTTTGTACTAATCTTCAGTAAATAATCACGTAGGCAGAGAGCGATGAGATAGCTAATGAATTGCATCTCACATTCCTTGACAAGAAAATGACAAGAAACAATGCCTGCTGAAAAAAAAACAGTCTCAATAAATCGCCGTACGTGTCCCTCCCACCATGCCCACCTCCGTGTCACCCTTGCTCTAAATAGAACGGTCGCGAACCTAGCGTGATCCAATCCGATCCAATCAGATTCAACCGCGCAGCTGAGCGGACATTGTACGCTTAGTCGGTTCTGTGTGTGCGCACAGCTGACCCGGGCTGATTAAAAGCTTCAAATTTGGTGAAAGAAATCGGGGGTCACAAATTCAACCACTAGACCACAGAGACGGGTTAGTGACGAGGGCGAACCCAATCCGATTGACCGTCAGATAGACAGATTTTCGACACTGCAATTATAAGTTCCTTTGTCGGGTGAAGTTGGGTTTAGAACAATGACAAGCCGCCATGCCTCAGCTGGATCAAAGCTATTGCTTTGATACAGTACATGTATGGGAGAAGAAATAAAAACGTGTAAAGTTATACATGTACAACAGCTTTTGGCAACTCTTTACTTATTTTGGCAAATCTGTCTATCTGACTGTCAATCGGATTGGGTTCGCCCTAGTCACTAACCCGTCTCTGTGGTCTAGTGGTAAATGCACCGGCGTTCAACGCTGGGGGCCCGGGTTCGATTCCCGGCAGGGAAGATAGCTCTGGGCAACCTTGATTTAAGCTTCGCCTCCCATTGTTCTCTTCATCAATTTCTTTACAATATTTAAATAAAAAGAGTTGCCAAAAAGCTGGTGTACAGTATAACTTTACACGTTTGTATTTCTTCTCCCATACGCGTACTGTATCGAAGCAATAGCTTTGATCCAGTCGAGGCATGACGGCTTGTCATTGTTCTAAACCCACCTTCACCTGACAAAGGAAATTATAATTGGTATAGTGTCGAAAATCTGTCTATCTGACGGTTAATCGGATTGGGTTCGCCCTAGTCACTAACCCGTCTCTGTGGTCTAGTGGTTAAGGCACCGGCGTTCAAAGCTGGGGGCCCAGGTTCGATTCGTTCGTAGCTACGCCTACCATTGTTCTCTTCATCCATTTCTTAACAATATATATATATATATATATATATATATATATATATATATATATATATATATATATATATATATATATAGTATGATCTGGACTTAAGAGGTTGGATGACTAAAACGTTCAAAAATTTAATGGAATAATTTCCTAGATGGGTTATTAATATACGTTTACCCGTTGAATGTGGAATTATTTTCTTCCAATAGGCTTTGCATAGGGAACACTCAGTTACTGGTGAATCATAAACTTTAAAGGAGAATGAAACCATTGGAACAAGATAGCTTGTGTGAAAACAGAAAAATCAAAGAAACAGATCAACAAAAGTTTGAGAAAAATCGGACAAATAATGAGAAAGTTATGAGCATTTGAATATTGCGATCACTAATGCTATGGAGATAGCAAATTGGCAATGCGACAAAGATGTGTGATGTCACTTGTGAACAACTCTCCCCATTACTTTAGTATATATTTCACTTGAATTGCCTATTTTATCACATCTATCCATAGATCATGTGTTCTTTCTACATGAGGGCATGTAATACATATTTTTTAAGAATACATCATGGATAAAGAGTTTGCATCATCATAAGAATAAGCAAAAAGAGACATTTTGAGGGTATTTTATAGTCCACCAAAGGGAAAGTTGTTCATCAGTGACATCACACATCCTTGTCGCATTGCCAATGGGAGGATCTCCATTGCATTAGTGATTGCAATATTCAAATGCTCATAACTTTCTCATTAGTTGTCCGATTTTTCTCAAACTTTTTTTATTCTTATTCTTTGATTTTTCTGTTTCTTCACAAGCCTATTTGTTCCAAAGGTTTCATTCCCCTTTAACATGACATCTAATATACCGCAATGCTTTAAGTAACTGGAAACAATAACAAAATGCAAATAGTTATTACAGACGAAGATAATGTTCTTATACTCACCGGAGTTCCGTTTAATCTTTGGAGATGCTTTTCAAGAGAATTTGTGCTTGTAAAAATCGTTTTCGTAATCAAAAAGCGGAAGCAGATTAGCTTGTGTCATAATTATCCACACTGTGTTACAAAATACATGACCACTTGATTTTCTGTTATAAGATTGCAATGGATATTTTCCCCGTAAAGCAGGAAAGATACGTGACAACGGGGGCACTTTTTCGAAAAAGGGTTCTCACAATGTGTCCCAGATTTTCATCCTTGCTAGTTCATCAATCACGGCAATGGTGCCCAAGCAGAGTAGATGGACGTGTCTATCGCCCGAGGATCAGGCGAGTGCTCTTGAAAATAATGATTTTTTTTTTAACGGAGCGGCCACACTCCCCGACCCCCAATTTCTCCTCCCGAGTATGAAGTACTTGTTACTTTCTAGATATCTTCGATTAATTATTAATCTTTTGTTTACAGGCCAGAAGAACAGAAAGGATCGATACAGAAAGAATTCCCACTTGAGAGACGAAAGTGCAGGGATCTTCTATCGGCTCTTTCGAAAGTAATTTCTTTGCCATCCTAGTATATATTACACATTTAATATTGTATGAATTGTATAAATTTGTCGTTATTTTAGTAAGGCCTATGCTTGTAATGAACAAAACTTTTGATGGGGAAACAAGGTGAAGGTTCTCGGACCAAGGAGATATGTGATATCTCCTTGCTCGGACTGTGTTCACATAGAGTGAGTGTGTGATCTTACTCTATAGCACGGAAGTGCTATGTCTGGATTGCGAGACACCGACGTACAGATGTGGGGGGGGGTTGAAAACATGGATCCCAAAATATTCACAACCGAAATTGAGAAAAAGCAATAAAAAGAAGGAACAGCAAAGAAATATACCTTTATCTGACAGTATGTAAAAAATATAAGAACAAAAATGATTTTTTTATTATTATTAAACAGGTAACAGAAAACTTGTTAACTCGTACTTCAAGTTGTCTACTTGATATAGGCCTATATATATATATCTATTCCGGATTAGATAGATTAATTCAATGGAAAAGCATATTTGTCTTCCTCCATTTTGTTTCTTTTCCTCCCCAGCCCCCATCGGTATGCCACTCCTCCTCTTCCTCCTTCTATCTCTTCTTCCGCTTCGTCTCTATTTTCCTCTTAATCCTATTTCTCTTTATCTTCCCATCCTCCTCCTTTTTCTCTTCCTCCTCTTCTTCCCCTCTTTCTCTTTCCCTTCCTCATATTCTTCATCCTCTTGTTTTTCATCCTTTTTATCCTCTCCACCCCTCTTTCTCTTCTTCTCTCCCTATTATTTTCCTTTTCTGTTTATATTCCTCTACCCCATCATCCCTCGCCCTCCTACCCATCCCCCTCTACTTCACCCATCTTCTCTTCCTCCTCTTCTTCCCCTCCAATTATTTCTCTTTCCATTCCTCATATTATTCATCCTTTTTATCCTCTCCCACCCCCTCCATCTCTTCTTGTTTTCCCTTTCCTTTCTCTTCTTCCCTATTATTTTCCTTTTCTGTTTTATATCCTCTTCCTCTACCCCATCCTCCCTCGCCCTCCTCCTACCAATCCCCCTCTTCTTCACCCATCTTTTCTTCCTCCCCTCTTCTTCTTCATCATCTCACTCTTATTCTCCTGCATCCTGCTTCTCCTCGTCTTTTTCCCTTCTCCACCTTCTTCTCTTCCTCTTTCCCCTTCGTCCTCAACCTCCCCTGCTCGTCCTCTACCCGACTACTTCTTCCCCATCTTCATTCCAATGTTCTTTTTCATCCTCATTTTTTCCTCTCTCTTCGTTCTTCTTTTCCTCTTATTTTCCCCTTCTCCTAGTGCTCCCCTCTTTTTTCTCTTCCTCCCCTCGTTTTCTTCTTTTTTCTTCTCTGATTGTTCCGCATCCTCTCCTCTCCTTCCTGTGTCTTTTCATTGCACAAGTCTGAAATGCGAAATAAAAATTGGTGGCGGTAATGGATGATAGTAAATCCCTCTGGAGAGCTAATCTAGTGTCTCGTCACACTCCCCTTGGAGTGATACTAGGGACCAATCCTTTTGGAGTGAACTGTAAATCCTTTTTAAAGTCCAGGGCACATGCAGTCACTGTAAAAATAATATTGGGCACAATTTTAACCAGCACGAGGGTAATTATGTATCCAATCAATTTGGGGCAGTATTTTACCCAATGCGGGAAGCATATTGTCCAATACGGTTAACAAATAAGCAGCAATTATTTTAAAATGAGCAAAACTGTCATCACAATGGATAAATAAAAATGCCCCAAAGAAATGCCCTATGTTGGTTGGATACATAATTACCCTCATGAAGCATTTTTACCCAATATTTTTTTTATAGAAAGTAAAGAATTGGTCCCTAGCATCCCTCCAATAGAAACGTGATTAGGGACGATATAGATTAGCTCTTTTGCATTATTTTAGAGAGAAGATAAAATCCTACCATTTTGCCAACAGAAAAAAAGAACTCGATCCAAGCACGGTGACATTTACTACGAGTTACTTTATTTTTTCTGGATTTGTAAAATGTGATCAACTGTGTAACATTATACGACAATTCAAAGGATGGATTCAATTATTAATCATAAAATGTGTGGTGAGATATGTTACCAGGTTTAGAACATTCTTCTCTGAATAACACGTGTTGCTTTATACTACTGTTGTCTCAACTTAGACTACTAAAATTGAATATCATCGCTTTGAGACACCTCTTTAATCATGATCTTATTATGAATTTCTTTATTTTACCAGAAACTCCAATCTGCATTCCTTGTATTGTATTGTAAGATATTTTAATCTATAAATTCCGTCCCTTACATTACTAAGGAACTTAAGCCTGAAATGACAATGAAATATCATTGGTAAAATGATTCCCTTGCTGATATGAAAAAGCAAGTCAAATTACATACAAACTAGTTATATACTGTTAGTTGTAATTCATGGATTTTTATCTTTTTCATAACTGTTTTTCCATTATTAGAA
This sequence comes from Lytechinus variegatus, assembly GCF_018143015.1. Taxonomy (NCBI): domain Eukaryota; kingdom Metazoa; phylum Echinodermata; class Echinoidea; order Temnopleuroida; family Toxopneustidae; genus Lytechinus; species Lytechinus variegatus. The sequence goes on along the minus strand of NC_054747.1, from coordinate 3,321,697 downwards.
TTAGATTTGATTTCCTGGAAGGGAATGCATGAAATAGGGTCAAATAAGTTAAAGAATATTAGTGTCATAATGATTTGTTTCTTTCCAAATTTGAGAGAGTAGAATTAAATACAACCATTTCATTATAATACATACACAATACAAACAAAGACAGGTATCTTGAAAACTAGTCCATACACATCATACACAACTAATTATAATCTCATTATCTATATTCAAAGAAAATAATTGCACAAAACTGCATTGAATTGTCACTGAATTACGAGTACTACATTACATATTCACAGTGATTAGGTAAATGTTGCCATACTCCCACTGTCAGGGATGTAAAATAAATCCAGGAGCCTGTGACATAAAACTTACACAGCAAAAACTGTGGTGTTAACCGGTGAACATAGAGGACCACACCAGTTATTTACACCGGTGTTAAATTGGTGGTGTTAGTTTTACACATATAGGTGTTATTACAACACATATGGTTGTTACATTTACACTCTTTGGTGTTATGTTCAATCTCTAGGGTGTTATTTTAACACCTCAGGGTGTGGTCCTCTATTAACACCAATTGGTGTCAGTTTTTACAGTGTAGCTATTGATAGTTGGACTGACTTCTCTGATTGATAATACACAACAATCAAAGCAATTGATCGTAGAAATATGGCCTATAGTCAATCGCTATGCTTCATGATACAGGGCCCGTATCAGCTGTGAAAAATAGTCTGCTTTTATAGAGCACTTAATTTATATCAGAACAACTGCTCCAGGTGCTTCAAAAATATCATTACCCAAGTCATTGGACTTTTGACCAGTAAATGTCTAAATTAAGATCCAGGCCTTAAATGTCTCGTGTGAAATCTTGACTGATTTTAATTCAAATCGTTTTGATTCAAACCTCGATCCAGATTTATTGGCCACTTTTCACAGCTGATCTGGATTTATTTTCAATCCATGAAATTTTGAGAGTACAGTCACGAGAGGAAGCAAGCGATAAAATGGTATTTCCTTTCACCAAGCAAAATTTACTAGTTCTCAACATACTGATGAGAATGAAGTAGCATGATGTATTGCCCGACATAGCAGGATGTGTGTTCTATTTGGTTATATTACACCAAAAGAGCATAAAAGAATGTGACCTCCCACCCCCAAACCACAAGCAAGTCACCCACAATAAAGTGAGATTATTTATCGAGTTTGAAAAAGCACATCCTAAACTTTGAATTGATATACTTTGTTGAAGTTGATCAACAATAATTCACACAAGTACTTGGCTGAATGCAAACAAAATTCAGAGAGCTTCACAGAATAAAGAGAGAAAAAATGTTTTAAGTTCAGGATTCACTTAACCATGAGATTTGCAGCAGTGTAATATTAACAAAATTTCCAGAATCTGAAAAAGGTATCAAATAAATCTTTTTTTCCTTTTTTTTAACTTAACTCAAAATTTTGACAGTAGAAAGAAAAAGAATAATTCTTTCAGGCGGCTAAATCTTATCATTTCAATTTTGAAGACCAAAATGACTATTCACTGATGAAAATCTTCCCTAATCACTGATGGTGACTTTCTGTTGGCTTTGTGGTGGCTGGTCACGTAATATCATACCGATATATATGACTCAAAATATCTTTATTTATCGCTTGCTTCCTTCTTGCAAACTGTAGAACAGATTACTGTCCTAATATATGAAAAAGAATCTTCAGAAAAAACACCAACAAGGCACTGTTGTCCTTACAATAGGATGTAAAAAACTTTCAGTCCTTTGTACAAAGCTTCTGTCATAGTAAAGAGAATACCATTTATTCTGTTTATGTCATGCCCACCCTCCGTGGAATGGTACTAGGGGTGGACTGGATATAATTTGGGGTGATGTCTCAACAGGAAGTTTGACAGAGCTTAAAGGGATCGTTAACTTTGTGAGCAGTTGATTTAAAAATTCTCAAAACTGAGACGAATCATGTGTATGAGTGCCTGTATTTGTCCTCAAAAACCCTGAAACAGACCACAATATATGATGAAAAACTGTTTAGATATAGATACAAAGCAGCAATTTATTAGCTTGATTTTGAGAACCGTCTAGTAGATGGGTTCAGCTTATGACCAGTTTTCTCCAATTCAAAAAGTCCGTTGGCTATGTTGACTGCCTTCCGCTGTGTGTATCTCTTATACACACCCTATTATTAGCTGCACTGTACATTCAGTGTATACCTTGTACACACTGTGTGTTTGTCATGCTGTGTTCATCTAGAGTTAATGTGTTGTGTTGCACAGATTCGCTTATACACATACCGGGTAGTCATTGAAACCAACTCCCAATTGTTTTCAAACTTTGGTTTACATCTCCAAGGTTGTAAAATTGATCCTGTATATATAATACTTTGAAACTTTGGGGATGGTGTTTTCACACTATAAGCCTACTGTTCAGCCCATTTTCAAGAACCAAATGAGAATTTTTTAAACCAGAACAAAGTGAAATGATCACTTTAATATTTGCAGTGGCTTGCACTTTTTCCCGATTTCTCTCCCACCACTTTAAGTAGGGTGAAAACCACATTAAAAATGTGATTTGCCCCCCCCCCCCATTTCCGAAAATTCATCCGACAAGATGACTCACTGAAGTGATTATGGCCAAATTTTTTTATCAAAAGATACAATTTCTGGCCAGCAAGTGGTTTCTTAGAATAGATGGTATCATTTTCCTTCTTTAGTCTTTAGCACCTGGGTAATATGTACACAATGGTTTATGTATAAAGCTCCACGGGATACAACTAAAGCCTTTGCACTTTTACTACCAGGATATGATTTTCAAAAAAAAGATTACACTTCAAGGGTTAGTGTATTGATTGTTTATTTCACATTATCTAGGTTATTAGTATGATCTATATGCACGAGGTACCGTTTGAACAATCATAATATGCCCGAGGTGTGGCTGAGGGCATTTGTACTGTTTCAAAAGTAACAAGTACGTGTGATTATTATTCTAATGCCTGAGCAAAATGCTGTGCATTATTTGTTTTATAACACAGTGATTTGGATCCTTGTTATTTGGTAAACCATCTTTATCTCAAAACCATGACTGGGCAATAGAACTAGTCATTAGTACCAGTCATTTAGAAATTTGCATATTAGCTAAAATAAATGACTGGTCATGTGACAGATTCCAGCCAATCATATACTGAGGATCTACATCAGCATTTTATAATAACAACTAATCCTTGTTCATTCAATTGTTTTACGAATTCTTCAATGACTTAATAAATACACGTACAATGGCAGTTCCATGTAGTATGAAAGCCTACTTTCTATAAAAATCTGGATTTTATATTTCTTTGCAAAGTCATATTTTTATCTTAAATAGATATTCTAGAATACATTTTTTTCTCTACATGTACATGTATACACAGTTTTATACATGTTAGTCGCAGTAAGTAGTCATGTATAACAAGAAACTCTGTTCTTCAAGTCCTTGCTTTGAAATATGAAATAAACAAATCACACATGATAAGTCACAGATAAAATTAGTGGTGCACGTTCTAAGAAAAACTAGAGTGCAATTTAAAAGTATTAACAGCTAAGGCATGGTGAAAAAAAAATATGTACATTCATGATGAGTAAACAATTATTTCTTTATCAAATAAAGAAAACTATTTCACATCTAAAACACCAATATGTACTCTATGGTTTTTGTTTTTGTTGTGTTTTTTCTTTAACTCTCCTTCTAAACTATTTCAATATCTTGATTTGATATGCCTATTCCCGATAGAATCTGATACTACACATACCACAAGCAAACACATTCATCCAATCTGCAGATAATGGTAGAATTATAAAAATTATCTTTTCTCTTCACATGTTTAGTAGATTTATCCATGGACACCAGTACAGAGGGTTATCTTTTGTGTTGGGGGGGAATGCAACAATAGATGCCCCCCCCCTCCCTGCGAACAAAGGATAACCCTCTTCAATGACAACCATGATTCATCAGAAAAATATCATATCAGCAAGATCCGTCATATTTTCATTTTTAGATGAAATCTCTGTATACCTTACACATACAAAGTAGGCCTATGGTACTCCCCTTTTCTCATTTGATACATGTCTGCAATGGGCAATGTACACACTCACTACTCCCTGGGGAAACAAGGTAGATTTTAGATTTCATCAAGATACTGCAGAATTATGTAAGCAATTTACCTACATCTGGGTGAAGAGTGGCAATTTTGTCCACAATTTGAGCTGAAAATATTTGCTGCAGCACATTGGATCTTTGCATAAATTTGCAAACTAAAATGTATTGAACTATTTGTTTACCCCCTTTTCACTTTTACTTACTTTATGAACTCTGATCAATAAATCTTGACAACTCCACATGAGACTAGCACTACTAGATCATTCTAAGTTAATTCACAAACCATTCATCTAAATATGGTTGTTTATTCCAAATTTGGTCAAAATATTTCAATTCAACGATATAATTTCACTAATATCATTTCTTAGCCATTCAAGAAATTCACTCATGTTATTAAATAACAACACACCGTCTTTACATACATAAATACATTAAATGAAAATAAATAGATGAGAAAAAAACAATTTGTACAAACCTCAGGCGTGTCGGAAACTACAGACAATTCTCAGCAAAATACAAATACAAGATATTCATAAGCACACCATACATCGTCAATCTGGATTGAAAAAAACAGCTTCTATCAAATATTGTCAAACCTATTCCCTCTAAAATCAGAATTGAGGGATGAAAAGTGTCCATTTCTAGTACTTATGAAATATACTTCAATCTTTATTTCAATTGTAAGAATGATGACAAATCTCCATGGAAAGTTTAAACAGAAAAATGCAACAAACATCAGAAAATAACACATGGCAAGACAAACAGGGAAAAAAATTTACACAGATCATTGATTTATGATTTCCTAATTAGATGCCTTTCCATAAATAAGCACACTCTAAATTCCAAGGATTTAAAACAAACTGAGATCGACTGGAAAACAGTGACCAGCCACATATCAGATTTAGATGAAAACCTTAAAATATAAAGCTAAAAGATTTGAATTCAAATCTTTTCAGATTTAAAGGTAAGTGCCAGCTTTGGTAACGATATAAAAATGAGTTCGTACAGAATCTAATAAAATGACCACCAAAGTGTCTGTTTGTGTAAACAAAGAATATGTGCCAAAGGATTCTGGAAGAAATTGTGTAATTGCTGAGAAATTAGCAAATAAGCACAGGATTCGGGTCAAGCGTCGGGCACGATATTCAAAGCAATAGTAATACACTGTCCCACGTGCGCTTATCTGTGTTGGTGATCTTCAGTGTGAATATTTTTTCAGCGTATATTTCAAGATTTCACAAAGTTCAGTTTATGTGACTGTACCAGATCTAGATCCTTGATGATATACTGACAATTAAGCCTGGTTTTACAGACTTTCTCATGAAATCAGTGTTTACTGCAACTCAGTTTATGTGACTGTACCAGATCTAGATCCTTGAAAATATACTGACAATTAAGCCTGGTTTTACAGACTTTCTCATGAAATCGGTGTTTACTGCAACTCAGTTTATGTGACTGTACCAGATCTAGATCCTTGATGATATTCTGACAATTAAGCCTGGTTTTACAGACTTTCTCATGAAATCAGTGTTTACTGCAACTCAGTTTATGTGACTGTACCAGATCTAGATCCTTGATGATATTCTGACAATTAAGCCTGGTTTTACAGACTTTCTTATGAAATCAGTGTTTACTGCAACTCAGTTTATGTGACTGTACCAGATCTAGATCCTTGATGATATTCTGACAATTAAGCCTGGTTTTACAGACTTTCTCATGAAATCAGTGTTTACTGCAACTCAGTTTATGTGACTGTACCAGATCTAGATCCTTGATGATATTCTGACAATTAAGCCAGGTTTTACAGACTTTCTCATGAAATCAGTGTTTACTGCAACTCAGTTTATGTGACTGTACCAGATCTAGATCCTTGATGATATTCTGACAATTAAGCCTGGTTTTACAGACTTTCTCATGAAATCAGTGTTTACTGCAACTCAGTTTATGTGACTGTACCAGATCTAGATCCTTGATGATATTCTGACAATTAAGCCTGGTTTTACAGACTTTCTCATGAAATCAGTGTTTACTGCAACTCAGTTTATGTGACTGTACCAGATCTAGATCCTTGATGATATTCTGACAATTAAGCCTGGTTTTACAGACTTTCTCATGAAATCAGTGTTTACTGCAACTACTGGCATTTCTCTTTAAAAGTCAATGCTTAAGATAAAGAATAAACCCAATATTCTGCCAGTCACTATTCTTAGCAGATCTGGAAATAATTGAATCCTTTAAATTTAGAGTGTAAGGAAATGGACAAGACATTATTATTATTTTATTTTGCAGAATATCAAACAAGTCAAATACAATGATGAAAAATAATTGTTACAATAATACAGTAACACAAAAATAATAGAACACTGGATTCACCCGGATGAGCTGCCAGGCATTGGGCAAAGTTAACCAAATAACTGTAGTCCGCGGACCGCCCTAACCCAAACATGGTCAAAATGATTGTTTTAATAATAATAACAGAAAAACAACGAAATATACTGGTGAAGATTTGATGCAAAACTGTCTCAGAATAAAAGATCTAGATATTTTTGAACATTTTCTGTGTTACACCACAGACAAGCAGCATCTCTATACATCATGTCATTACTTTCAAGTGACCTTGAAATGTGTGGGGGTTTTTATTTGTCTTAGGGGGTGTTGCAAGAAAATATTTTTGATCAATTGCAAATATTCTGTTGCAATTTTACAACTGATAGATAAACGTTAGCTGTAGCAAATCAGACTAAACTTCTTGTTTCATGGAGCAAATTAGCAATCAATCACTGATTTGTAATTAACTACAAGACGTGTGATTGATTTAGAGACCAACAATAGATACATGAAGTTAATGATCATGGGCTTTATTTTCTTTGACACAAAGGGCCTTAAAGAAATGAATGAAATTATAGTACTAGTACAAATCTTGAGAAAAACAAGCCACTAGGTAATGGAGACAAATCGCATCATTTTGTTTTGAAAACAAAGATTTAAACTCCAATAAAAATGAAATATAATACAAAAGTGAAACCATTTTCAAGAGGCATTATCTACACTGGATTTTCCCCAAAAGCAAAAGATTATATCTGTTCTATCATCCAAGAATTATTTTTGATCATTCAGTCCTTCAGTTAGTTTCAGAAAGTCGGGTCCGAAAACATTGTGCATCCACTTCCTGCCTATTCTATTCATTAAACAGCTAAGACATACCGGTATTGCATCAACATCAAGCTATACAGCCTACAACAGAACACACACAGCAAAACATGTGACCTAGATCAACAGCAGGACCCATAATGCATCTGTTCATTAGGTTTCACTTCCTGTTCATGCACGACAACCCCTCAGATACGAGATGGAATACCAGTGTGATCTCCAGTCCACAGAACTCACTGCTCTAGGGTTTATAGTTGGGTTTCTTCTCCAAAATGGGCGATAATTTTCATCAATATGCTATCCTACTGAGAGCCAAGGGATTCAATTTGTGTAATATAACAGTTGCTAATGGTGCAAAGTAGGTTCGTTTTTCTTGGGGGGCTATTTTTTCCAACATGGGGCAACTGCTTAATTTTGGGGCCATTTATTTCATTGAAAGGGCTACTTTTTGTGCATCAGGGGCTACTTTTTTTTTGCAGCAGGCAGGCAGGCAGTGATGCTGTAAAAGCAAATGTCACTATTCTATCCTATGTAGAATATTGATTTCCTAAATGGTCTTGAATATTGCTCAAGGCATATAATCAGGCAACTTGACAAAAGGGTGTCGCCCCAAAGCATTCCTTTTTGGGAATCTAGGAGGCAGTTTTGGTGGTATCGGTTTGGGAGTTACAAAGGAAAACAAATCTCTTACATCAATGACAGGAGTAGCATCCAACTATTACCCAGCCGTCAATAGTGAATTTTATGCCTGCTAATTTGACCAATCAGGGGCCTCACATCTGCAAAAGGTGTACATATCAAAAGCTAAATTTCCCCTATCAATTGACCTCACAGTCAATAGTGAATGTTATACCTCTTAACTTGGCCAAACAGAGGCCTAGAATTAGCAAAAAGGGGTTCAGATTACTATAAGTTATTAAGATAAGACAGAACAAGAAATTGTCCCAGAACCAGCGTGAGAAATCAGGGGATATACAGGAAGAATTGAGGGATAAGTTGTCTCGGGGGCCTCGGACATACGCAGAGCAACACCAGCACTCTAGTGCTCACAGGCCTAATTCATTTCCCATAGACTTGTGTGTTAAAGTGGCACTTAAAAAGAATTCATAAAAAATAAGGAGAAAATTCGAGGGTTGAATGCTTAGTACCAGTGGATAGGATAAATCTCTGACATTCCATATCTGACCAGATAAGGGTACCTCGACCGGCTCATTTTAAAAATAAATCAGCATTTATGAAGACTACACCTGACGGGACCAAATTCATCACTTGAGAGAGTAAAATGACCCTAATTCTTCCGCCAGTAAAAATATAGTTCCATAGTAGGTGATATATCTTTCCAATTTGGAAAAAGTAAGTTCAGTAGGTACCCTCCCTAGAATCAGTGTAGATTGTCAGTCATATTCATTCATTTTTGTCAATCAGCAATATCAAATTTAAAAATTGAGCAATGCCTGTGCAACCTGTATTCAAGAGTGAATTATACAGAAGCAGTTGCATCGTAAACCGAAAGTTTTGTAACTGCGAAGCAGAAGTACACCTCGGCGAACAACAATCACACATTAATGTCTTGCCAACAGACATTAATGACGTGCATGACTTTCAATTCCTTATCCTGTCAACGAACTCATGGCATTTCAAATAAAAATTCAAAAATATTGTTTGTAAACACCATTTGCTGAACCATCCAACATTCACCTTTACATTTAAGGAAGGCATGCTATTCATGGAATTATTTTTCTGTTTAAATATGATTTAGTTGATGATTTCAATCGATATTTTGTTACAAAAGTAGGTTATTCTCCACACAGGGCATTCTTGACAACCATTATCAATTTTTATTGGTCTGTGTGCACTTTTCAAAAATTAACTAAACATCATTGCCAAATATAACTCAAAATTAGTTTACTGGTGAGAATATCCACTATTGGTCTATAAAAAGCTGTTGAAAGTCGACTTACAAATATTTGGCAAAAAGAAAAAAGTTCTAACAAAAAATTATACATTTAACTACCATTGTGAGTTGAAACATTGGCTAAAGTACTCGTCATGTCTTCCTATTTACACACAATTCCTTGGTTTCCCTACTGCAGTCCCATCCATTCATTATCATGTCAGTATTGCTTGATACCTTATCTCTCTCGTATAACATTCTAGTCTAATACGTGGTGCTGATAGTGATCTGATCCACGGAACTCTGCAACGCATTGTTCAGATCCTCGCCTTACTGTTGAGAAGGGGAAATAAAAAAGAAGAAACAAATAATGGACGAAACGATAATTGTTGTAATACTATAAAATCCCTGGACAATATTACCTCATTGTTTTTTTCAAATATAACAAAGACTTACAACAGTTGTATCAAAGTGAATAAAAATTATAAAAAAAAACAATCAAGATGGCTACTGTACATGTACAACTTGCAAAACACCAGTAAACCTTTGCTGATGTGGTTTACGGTACACCATGTGGAGTGTTATAGAAGCAGTGGATAGAAGAAGAGAGGAAGTGGATAGGCGAGAAAGTGGAGATTTTGAGAATAGAGTATTCTTTCTTGAGAATAGTCCTGAAAAGGACTGTAAACCAGAAGGAATGTTGAGTGAGAACAGCTTGAGTAGTAGAGCTGATGAGGAGATGCTGGCTTGCGTCGGCGAGTAGAGATGATGAGTAGTAGAGAGACTCGACGTTTCGGACAGGTTGACTGTCCGTCTTCAGGAGTGTCCTGAAGACGGACAGTCAACCTGTCCGAAACGTCGAGTCTCTCTACTACTCATCATCTCTACTCGCCGACGCAAGCCAGCATCTCCTCATCAGCTCTACTACTCAAGCTGTTCTCACTCAACATTCCTTCTGGTTTACAGTCCTTTTCAGGACTATTCTCAAGAAAGAATACTCTATTCTCAAAATCTCCACTTTCTCGCCTATCCACTTCCTCTCTTCTTCTATCCACTGCTTCTATAACACTCCACATGGTGTACCGTAAACCACATCAGCAATTGTACATGCCACCATGCAAACCTTCAAACAACATCTGACCAGTAAACCTGTATAAGCACAATGAAAATAACCTCATTGTATGGCAAGTTCCCCCAAGTCTGCGCAGTCCCCCTTGTCTGCGCACACGCGTATCTGTGCAATTCTAGTCAAAGAAAATATGCAACGAGCATGAAGAAACACACATAACAACATAAGAAACACACAATAGAAATATAATATTGACACTTTTTGGCTCCCCATAATTTTAGCAGAGTTAGACCATGGTCTAAGTTAAACCTGACTTCAGAATATGGGCCATAGACATAGCGTAAATTGCCACTGAGGCTATACCAACTTTGTGTACTATTGGTTTGGTCTTGGCCCATATGGTCTAATCCTAGCCCTGTTCCTCTCTTAAACCTTAAGTCTAATTGCCAGTTATTCTGTTTACCATTTTGTTTAATTTCCAGATAGACTATACCCCACTTTGTCTAAGCCACTAGGTAACACCATTTAATATTCAGATTAGAAGAACTGCTTATGAATCAATTTTTCAAATTGACAAAGTGCAAAAGTGGAAATCAGACAATAGACTTAAAATAAAGCTGGACATAACCTAAGTAGACCAAATTGATAATTGACAAAGTTGGTTAAGTTTTGGTGTTAGATAATCTGTGAATTAGACCGTCTTCTTATAGACCAAGAGAGTTTAGCCATGATGATGTTTGACAAGCTGGAAATGTGACCATCTTCATGTAGGAGTTTAGCCATGGTGATGTTAGATTATTGGAGAGTTAGACCATCTTCTTTTAGGCCAAGACAGTTTAGCCATGGTGATATTAGACAATATGAGAATTTTACCATGTTCTTGAAGACCAAGTGAGTTTAGCCATAGAGATGTTAGATTATGTGAGAGTTAGATCATCTTCTTTCAGACCAAGTGGGAATAAACTTGGTGATATTTCAAGATCAACAAATTAGACCATCTTCTTTTGACCAAGTGGGTTTAGCCATGAAGGTGTTAGGCAATCTGACAATTTTACCATCTTCTTGTTGACCAAGTCGGTTCAACGATGGTGATTTTAGACTATCAGAGAATTAGACCATCTTCTCTAAGATCAAGTGGGTTTAGCCATGGTCACGTTAGACTATCTGACAGTCAGACCATGTACTAGTAGACCAAGTGGGCTTAGCCATGATCATATTAAATGACCTAAAAATTTGACCATCTTCTTGAAGGCTAAGTGGGTTCACCCATGATGATAGATGGTGTCAAAATTTGACATCGTTTTGTAGGCCAAGTTTTGCAATGGTGGAGAAGATCTGGAATTTGACCACAAGCTAGTAGACCAAGTGGGTTTAGCCATGGTGATGTTAGACTATCTAAGAATGTGACCATTTGCCAGTAGACTAAATGGGTTAAGCCATGATGATGTTAGACGACCTGAAAATCTGACCATCTTCATGTTGACCATGTCAGTTCAATGACAATGTTAGACTATCTCAGACTTAAAACATGTGCGCGTAGACCAAGAAAGTTTAGCCATGGTGATGTTCGTCTAACTAAGAATTAGACCAATTGCTAGTAGACCAAGAAAGTTTACCCATGTTGATGTTAGTCTAACTAAGAATTAGACCAAATGCTAGTAGACCAAGAAAGTCTAGCCATGGTGATGTTGGTCTAACTAAGAATTAGACCAAATGCTAGTAGACCAAGAAAGTCTAGCCATGGTGATGTTAGTCTAACTAAGAATTAGACGAAATGCTAATAGACCAAGAAAGTTTAGCCATGGTGATGTTAGTCTAACTAATATTTAGACCAACTGCTAGTAGACCAAGAAGGTTTAATGACCATTTCTTAGTAGACCATGACTACTCACCTCACATTTTTGATGTGTCTGTCTGTCTGTCTTTCTGCGTGTCACACTGTTGAGATGGGTTGTTGTTTGTCCGCTCTGGAGCTAGTTCCCGATACATTACTCTCTGTATCATCCACTGACGGCCTACGAAGCTCAAACTCGCCATAGATTCCTATGTCCCCTGTAAATCAAATATACAGAAGAAAAATGTCGTCCATTATACAGGAGTGCTCACAAATAAAAATAAAAAGCCGAGATTAAAATAGCTACCATACTTTTGTACAGCAGAAAGCTAAAATAAGCTGAAATCAAAACCAATAAAAGCTTAAAGAAGAAACGACGCCGAGGAGGAATCAAACTCAGCTTGTTTTACGGCGCTTTTATTCATAAATAGCACCATATACAGCACCGGGAATGGTATTGAGTGTTTTTTAAATCATTTTTTCATCCTTTAATCATATTCCATAATTGGTAGCAGAAAAAAAAGTGAGGTTCGTAATTCCTAAGGTTCGTTAATCCGGAAATGAAATGAGATTCGTAATTCCGAAGGTTCGTTAGTCCGAAAACGTAATGATTAACGAACCTTATTTCATTTTTGGACTAATGAACCTTTGGAATATCAAACCTTATTTCTTTTTCGGATTATCGAACCTTCGGAATAACGCCACAAATGTTCGGATTAAAAAACCCTTTTACGTTTTTTCGGATTAACGAACAAAGAGGTATAGGCAATTTACGTGTTTCGGAATTACGAACCTTCAGAATTAAGAAGTGTAACCAGATTTTTCAGGGGATGCGTTCCCCCTTGAAATTGGGTTGATATGCTATACTTTAGAGCTTTGACCCCAATCACCTTCATTGGTGTGAGGAGGAGTTAGGGGCTTTTTTCACTCTCTTGTTTTGTTTGTGAGTGTGTGTGTGTGTGACAAATTTGTTTTATCACAACCTTTTGGTAGGACCTCTTTCTAACTTCTAATCAACTTTTTTTTTTCGAACCAGCACCCCCTCTCCAAACATCGTTCCTAGCCCCCTGAACCTCTTTTGGGTAAGAGAGATGAATACACTTTGTCAAAAGTTGACAGAAAAGTAAAAGCAGAACTGTAGAAGGTTGTTTCATCGTACACACTGTACATTCCAAAGCATAGAATTAGCAAAAATATACAGCTTTTTACAGGAAGGCTAAGCAGATAGCATAGAATACAAATTACAATAATATGTAAAAAATTTAGATATCTATAGAAAAACATGGAGAAGCAAACAGATAAAAACATATTTAGAGAAAAGAACACATTCTGAAAAGAATGCAAAATCACGTTTTTTTTCAAGATAGCTATATAAAAAAATAAGGTTCTTCATAATGAGTATTATAAGTCAATGAAGTGGGATGTATTATTTTCTATTATTATTATTATTTCATTCTATTTTTGCATTTCAACATTTACATGATCCTTTATATCTTCCTTATGGAGCCACAAACATAATTCAAAGCCTGCATTGTTATCCTCATTTCTTGGTCTCCACTGATCGATCCCCCCCCCCCCACTTGACCAGCAAGCTTGGAAAACAAGAATACTGCAGTAATGGCGCAGTCAAATCTCCCCTACGGCAGCCGTACGGCGTGTCAAAAACAACCGTATTATTCATTTTTATTCACACTGTAAATTTTATAGCTGGCACAAAAAAATGTTATGTCATTTTAATTCAAACCTACAAATATGTAGCTGGTACAAAAAATGTTAAAGGAACTGTTTTCGACTCGCCGTAGGATGGATTTGGCTGTGCCATGAATAAGGTAAAAAGAAATTTCACTATCAAGCATCAACACTATAATATAAAATTGTCCACAATAACTTAAACTTTACTCTGTCTGCTTGGAAAAAAACTAAACAAAAGAAAATGCTTCAAAATTTGTTTCAAAACATACATGTAGCCCCATCATGCTTTGATGAATAAGAATCAATTCATGTAATTCATTTGCTAAAACAATTTCATGGTGAGCAAATAAAAATAAAAAAACAGACAGCAAGAGTAATAAAAAAAAACAGAAAAGCTTAATATGGCTGGAAATGGATGTTAGAAACACTCCTCATACTTTTGACAGACTAAATCACTTTGGAAACTAAAATATCACCAACACAAACAATTACATTATACGTGTGTATGCATGCTCAGGAATATCTTTTACACAAGACATGCATGTTATGAATAATGGTGACACCTTAAATGCTTTTCTTTGTGTTTAACGAGTAACATCAATGTAAAGAATAAGCACCCGTATTCTGAAGTCAGGTTTAACTTAGACTATGGTTCAACTCTGTGCTAAAATTATGGGAAGCCATATTGAAGTGTCAAAATTTATATCAAGTTGAATGTTTCTTATGTTTACTGTGCTCTTTCCTGATTCATCGATGGTGGAGACAATCATCTATTTATACTTCCTAGATAATTATGAATGATTTTAGAGCCAAATGAGCTGAAATTTGACATCTCTACCATTAGTGATTTATATAACAATTGGCTATCCATACTTAAACCACAACTTAAAACCTGAGTTTAAGTTTAACCCGACTTCAGAATACAGGCTTCCAGCAGGAATTCTACTCAGCACCTCTCACAACATTTTTCCTGGAAAGATTCTGCTCAAAGAAGCAGTTTGGGTTTTTGACTAAGGTGCCTCAATTTAATTCCAATTCCGTTTGATTTCAATGCAACATAGAGGGCGGTAAACAACAAATGTTCACAACAATCGTCACATTCTGTTAAATGGGGAAGTCAACTGTGGTATCAAGTTTGTTTTGACATTTCTAATCATATGACAAAGTTTCATCGCAATGAAATTTATCACATTATTATCAACTCATTTCATTTCATTGAAATTTATCATTATTACTGCTATTTCATTTCATTGAAAATTCTACCACATGAGAAATACTAAGTTGATCAGTGGTCACATGTGGTAGTACAAAAATATGACTTCAAAACTTGAGTCTCTATTATTCTATGATGGGTTTTTCCCAAAACTATCAATATATCTGTTATATTAAAACAAACCTGATGTTTGAGTGAACTTCCTTTTTAATGAGAGTTTTACTCTGAAATCAAGACGAATTATAGGAAAAGAAAATAATGGCAATGTGAAAGTTGAGAGAGGGGGGTAGAGGTAGGAGATACGGCAGAGAGAGGGGGGACAAGGAGAACTCAAGAAGAAAGAGAGAGATAGAAGAGGGAGAGGGGGGTGAACAAGCGAATGAACAAGAGAAAATAAATGAGAGAGTGGGAGAGATGGTGGATAAGGAGCACCCAAGAAGAGAGTATAGAAAGTGATGAGGAGGAAAGTGGGAAGAGGAGAGGGAGAAAAGGGGGAGAGGGGGAAGAAGAGGAGAGACAAGAAAAGAGATAGGAGAAAGCGGGTGAGGGGAGAGTGAATAGGCAAGAGAGAATGAAAGAGGAGGAGGAGGGGACAGAGGGGGAAAGTAAGGAAAAAGTGAGAGATGTGACACAGGAGACTGGAAGAGTAAGAGAAGAGAGAGAGAGAAGGAAAGAGAAAGAGTTTAATTATTACCTGTATGTGTTCTTCCATCGTTGATACAGTCTTCATGCGGGACACAACAGTCGGGAAGGTTTGAGAAGGGATGGAACACCACAATAAAAACATGAGTTGCAACAAGGCTAGTAGAGTGGCAGCCACGGAACAGAGATACAACTAGGGCTGGATGGTAGACTAATGAGTTGCAACAATAAGCCTAGTAGAGTGATAGCCATGGAATAGAGATAGGACTTGGGCTGGAGGAGAGACTAATGGCATGCTAGAGGTGAATGAACTTTTCACAGGTGAAGAAAGATAGAGCAGACATCTAGCTAGGAATGGGGTTGTTCATACCTCAGTCACTTCTTCTCTAAGGTGGCCGGATGGTGAGTCATTTTTATTCAAGCCAAATTCATATATGTGTAAAATAGCTGGTACAGAACATGTTAAAAGTTAAAACGGCTGTATTTGACTCTCCGTACGACCACCATAAAACAATTGTGACTGTGGTGTTAGGGGAGGGGTTAGAGAGGGGGAAGGGGGTAGATTCAGAGGGAAGGTTGGATTGGGTGAGGAGGGGCAAAGTTTGGGGTTGGTAGGGGCTGGGTTGCTGCGAGAGTAACTGATGAAGGCAAATACTTGAATGTGAGCTTAAATGTATGTGCTTCAGCAGGGTTTTAAATTGTGGGGTGATAACAGGTGACATGAAAAGGAAAAACATGATAAAAATGTGGGATTTTAGTTAGTATATTAGGGCTAGTTTAAATATGGTCAAGATGATGATAATAATAAGAAAAATACATTGCTTGCATAGCACATATCACGCCCATAAGCATCTCAATACGCTTTTTTGATTAGGACAATAGACAAAGAAAGAAGAGTGGATTAAAGCTGTTATGAAAAAAAGATGATGAATCAGATCATTTTTGCATTTTCTTATAGAAAACATTTTTTTGTAGAAAACATTTTCATATAGAAGGAGGTGTGAAAATGATGTGTCTGTTGATAATTGCGTGGGCGCGTCATGGTCTAGTGGTTCTGACTCTCGCCTTTCAAACAGAGGGTCGTGGGTTCAAATCCTAGCCGTGGCGTGTTTTCCTTCAGCAAGAAATTAATCCACACTGTGCTGCGGAACTGAAGTGGCTACCCCAGGTAAATATGCAATCATTATCATCAATATTATTATTATCATATTTAATGCACAAATAAAATTTCCTTCAATATTGTGACAAAATTCCCATTCATAGAATTCATATCAAGAGACATAAGGAGATGAGTGCTTGTGATGCCACAAAATTAAAAATAAAAACATAACTCCTTAAAAACAATTTCACCAAACTTTTGCTAATTAATGCATTTTAATTCTTGATCCGCTTTTATTAAAATCAATCTTATGTCGGTCTGAACTTCCCTTTAAAACAAATGTTTAATGTGGATTGAAGGGGGATAACAAGCATTTTCAAATATCCATTTCAAGGAAAGTGCATGTACAATCAATGTTTCTTTTATCAGATTGTTTGGTAATGATTACCAATGTTGCTTGGCTTTTATTTATATGTTTGCCTGTTTGTTTTACACGACAAATGAAAGGTGTACTATGTAAGCAGCGTACTTTTCAGTGAAATGTGATTGACAAACATGAGCATGCTTTCACCATCGATCACATTATTATGAGCATTTAAGCTTTCTAAGCTGTTTAGTGAAATAACCTCTACTTACAGTACAACAAAATGGTTGAAACTTCACTAGTCAAATTTTAAAGTAAATACACAAACAGAAACTGAGTACTTTGAAATGACATATTTTGATGCTTTTATTTCATTCAATTCTATAGTTCCTTATAAAATGGCCTTGGATCATTATATAATTTTTCAGTATTTTAATCTAAAAATTATCATTGTCATAAAATGCCTACGTACTTCTCACACCAAGGGAGGTTTTCAGAAAGAGATAAGTATGATTTAGAGGCGCAATTAAAATTCCAGGGGGGTGTTTCACAAAGATTTAAGTATGACTTAGGTCGCACATAAATGTTGACGCGTACATGATATGCAACGCGCAATCTTATTGATCAATACACAGAAGTGTGTGTCCTTTTGGCATGATCTGACCAATTTGTCATGCCTTTTATATTGTGCGCAACTAGACATTTAAGTGTGACTCTAAGTCATACTTAAATCTGTGTGAAACACCCCCCTGATATGCGCCAAATGAAAAGGCATCACCACCATTGAGGACGTCCGCCATTGCGATTAATCAATAAGGCTGCAAGTTAAATGATCTCATGTGTGCATCAACACTAGGCATGACTGCACATGTAAAGGCCACCGCACATCTTACGACTGGTCCAGGTTTTGCTCATTATCTAAAAATGTGAATGAAAAGTATCTTTTTATTTGAGGTTCATATAAACTGAAAGAATATTGATATAACAATTTGGATGATTACAAACCTTTATTTTGGAGTAAAGGCCAAATTATGTTTCAAATCGTAACCAATCGTACGATTGCGATGACGTCATTATGACTATATATTAAATTTGCTTTTATTCTGAGAAGGAAGATAGCATAGGACAGATTGGAACATAGGTATTTGTACAATGATTTAGAACATTACACAGTAAGATATTCCATGTTTCAATAATAGCATCAAATTCTACTACCTTTTTTTCCAAAATCGGGTCGCAGACCATTCATAAGGTGTGCGGTGGCCTTCAGTCACACTTAATTCTTTGTGAGAGATGTTTATGAATCACCAAATTAATTCAAGTGATAAACATACCTGCAGCTGAGAATTATTCAAAAGAGCTTTATTCACAATGACCTGAGCCCTGTCTTACAAAGAGTTGCGATTGATCTGATAAATCACAACTATTGAAATCCAATAACACCATCATCTACAATGTCGATACAAGTGCTTTCTATCTATCTTCCTATCGTGAAGCGTCGTGGCCCAGTGGATTAGTCTCCGGACTTTAAAACAGAGGGTCGTGGGTTTGAATCCCAGCCATGGCATAATTTCCTTCGGCAAGAAATGTAGAAATCTTAGTAATTACAGCTGCTAGTGCCAAGCTACAGCTGGGGGTAATAATATCCAAGTCCTTTGCAAGCGCATAAAGACATTATTCATAATTGTGATATAAGCTTTACAAGAACTGTGTATTATTATGATCTACAACTAAATACTTGTGCATGCATCATTTCTTTCACACCAAGTTTGTGTCTCATACAGCTGTCCGTAAGTTACCAATGACTTTATGAACGACTGGTGATCCTTTCTTATGGTAAATGACACACAAAAGATTCACATTGGCATTGATTTAGTTCCTAAGAAATGGACACCAATCGCTCGTAAATTGTTCGTAACTTACACACAGCTTTATGAAACACACATCCGATATGCTCCTCTTCGTTTCCAAGGGACATAGTGCACAGGTCCCATATGAAGGATTATGACATTGATGGGATGTCCATAGGTGAGATTAATTGGATCAATCACAACTCTTTGTAAGACAGGGCCCTGATACTCCATAAGCAGGCACTTTTCCACAGTACATGGAGCTCTATGTACAGTAAGTGATTCAGAAATTTGATTTCTAGTTCCAATAAAGTATGCGAGAATATAAATCATTGATAACAAATACATGTAAAGTTGTGCTCAGAAGTTAATGAACCTCACAACGAAAAAGCACTCCTTTACACCAAGTGTTAAAATTAGACAACACTACATTATTTGGCGAGCACAGGGGGGGGGGGCATTTCATGAAAGGACTTGTCGGACATTTTATCCGACAAGTACCAGCTTATCCGACAGTTACCATAGCAACAGTGCCTCTCAGCCAATCAGAATCAAGGAAAGATGTCAGATCTGACAACTTGTCGGATGAAAATATTGATGAAACTCTCCCCTGAGCTCAGAGAAACAAACTTATTGAATGTAATCATTTTTCACCTGACTTCTCAATGAAATATCTAAAACATGTCAGTAATTGAACACGTTAAATATATTTATTTTCTGGTGGGGCTCACTAACCTTTGAGCCTATGTATGACATTCTTGATTCTTGTATATTTTTTTCACATCAGGGGGGTGTTTCACAAAGATTTGTTGATTATGACTTAGAGTCGTACATAAATGTCTAGTTGTGCACGGTATAAAAGGCATTGACCGCATTGGTCAATCATATCAAGAGGACGCGCACTACTGCCTACTGATCAATAAGACTGCGCATTGCATATCATGTACACATCGGCATTTAAGTGCGACCTACATGTACGTCATACAGAAATCTTTGTGAAATACCCCCCCCCCCCCCCCCGGTTATGAGGAAATGTTCCTATCAGATGTTCAATATAATGACCCTTGCATCCTTTATTCAGAGCTTCTTCCTTCAACATAAACTGAGGTACGGTATTCATCACAGTTAATTTTAATGATTGAATGCAAATAAGAATAATCATCATTATCCCATGTTAAAAACGAGCCCCACCCCACGATCTGGGGAGCGTTTCATGAAAGGACTTGTCGGACGTTTTATCCGACAAGTCCCGTTTTATCCGACAGTTACCATAGGAACAGTGCCTCTCAGCCAATCAAAATCATGGAAAGATGTCAGATCTGACAACTTCTCGGATGAAAATATCCCCAGGTGTTATTTTTATAGCAGGTGTACGGGGCTCTATTATATAAGTCCCATGGATTTCTTTTTTTACGGGATTTTTTTTTAAGGAAAATTTTGACATTAGTTTCCAGCGATAGTAGATTCATCATTCATAATAGGTTTCATGAAAACAGGGCATTAATAAATAGTGTGGGCTGGGCATACATAACATTGCATGAAAGACAATTCCGAAAGATCCGGCATTAGAATAGAAAAAAAACCAACCTTTGGTATACCTTATGAAATTAGATAAATTTAATATAATCAAGGCTTTAAATTTCATTAACATTCATAAAAGTACATTGTTAACTGTACAGTGAAATTGATTAACTAGTTCAGTGTACATTTCCAAATATCACAATTGCTACAATGCTACTTATTACCACAGTTCTAATTTCTAGATTATAGATAATTTCTTATGAACAGAAATAAGAATGATTCTCTTCACGATACGCACAGATTGTTTTACTGCGTAAAACCACAAGGTGTTTAAATTAACACCAGTCAGTGCGTCGAGAGAAATGCATAAAGTAAAAACAAAAGGTGTTAAAATTAACACCAGTAAGTGCGTTGTGAGAACTGCATGATGTAAAAACAAAACTGCACCAACCAGGTGTTAAAATTACACCAAATGTTGAGATTGAACATAACACTAGATAGCAATGATTTAACGAACAGAATGACACCAATTGGTGTTGAAATTGACACCACACTTGGTGCAGTATCATGTCACACAACAATTAATAGTGTAGATTTCAATTAACACCCCTGATTTCTGCAGTGTACACGTTTTCTTAAAAAATCATTAATCGACAATGCAAATTATTTCTGAGTATGATGTTCTAGAATGTAGCAATATCAAAAACTCCCCTACCCCCCCCAAAAAAAAAATGTACACAAAAGGAGAAAAAAATACAAATTATATTGAGACCAGCTCATTTAACTTGCGCATACGAAATGTAATAAATATGGGTCTTCTCTCAGAACATTTACAAAATAAAGGCTTTTAAAAATGTACCTACACCTATAAAATGGCAAAAGATATGAAGCAAATGTAGCATTTTTCTGGGATTTATGTAAAAAAGCCATCAAATTCTTGAATGCTTTTCAACACAGGGAAAGTTCAGTCACCTTATCAATCACAGAATCAGATAATTCACCCTAATTAAGAAGTGTGAAAACAAAATGTATTGATTTGAATCTTCTTTGAACTGAAATCAGTTAATCAGTTAAATGCTACCAGTAATATAATCGAGAGTGATGTCACTAAAAACATTTATACCGTGTATTCAAAAATCAAAGCACATGTTTGAACCTGATTTAATATCTAATATTACCATTTTTGGAAATCTCTCATTTGTAATTTTAGTACCACTATAAATTCATAATTTTGCAAAGCAAGGAATATTGCTTTGTATTTAATTTTATTACTCATTTCAGTTGGCATGATTATCATAATAATAGTGCATATCATTTCCAAGAAACATTCCTCATTTAGCAACCCAAACTGATGACTAACTTAGAAGTCAAATGATGATTTTCAGCAAAGAAATTTACTGATAAATTCCATTAAAATCATTTGATGAAAATTCTTCATTTCACACAACAAACTAAGTGACTTCAAATATGATTTTCAAACATAACTATCTCAACCTAAATTATTTTCAATCATCTATTCACTTTCCATTCACACTCTAAATTCCCAGAATTAAGACTAAATCCAGATCAAAGGGTGAATAGCTAGCCTGCAGGTCCCGGGGGGGCCACTTCCATTCACGAGTGGATACCATGCGCGACCATGGGTCTCGAAAAGCACCCTAAACATGTGATTTCCATATTCAGAAAATGCACCCCTTAACAAGTATTGGCGTGTGAAACCCTACCCTTAACAAGTATTGGAAACAAAACGATACTCTTGGCAAATATTCCCTGAAATGAACTCCTAAACAAGTACAGGAATATTTCATTGTTACGGGTCCTTCGGTCGTCGGCTTACCTTATTTGGTTTAATACGACCCCACTTTCTACACCTCCCGCAAATCGGACTCTAAACACGAAGTGTTGGGGCAAAAAGGACATCCTTTATAAAACATTTTAATTTTGTTTTATCATCCCCGCAAATTCGACCCTAAACACGTAATTTTCCTAGTGAAATAGATACCCTTTTTTCATTATTTTTGTGTTTTTGACACCCTTATCACGTTACGTACGTAACGTGCCCTATCATGAAAAAGACATCCTTTTTACGTGTTTTTTTGGTCGCACATGGTATCCACTCGCCAATGTAAGTGGCCCCCCCCCCCCCGGGCTGCAGGTACAGACCCTTATTTCTGCAGAGTCTGAATTTGATAGTGAGACTACATGTATGTATATTCACGATGTGCTGTGGCTGGTTCTTATTTAAAGAGAAATGCCAGTTGTTGCAGTAAACACTGATTTCATGAGAAAGTAAAACAAGGCTTAATTGTCAGTATACCATCAAGGATCTAGATCTGATACAGTTACATAAAATGAACGTTGTGAAATCTTGAAATCTACGCTGAAAAATGTTCACACCGAAGATCACCAACACAGATAAGCGCACGTGGGACAGTGTATTATTATTGCTTTGATTGTCGTGCCCGACGCTTGACCTGAATCCTGGGTTTATTTGCTAATTTCTCAGCAATTACACAATATCTTCCAGAATCCTTTGGCACATAGGCCTATTTCTTATTTATACAAACAGACACTTTGGTGGTCATCTCATTGGATTCTGTACGAACTCATTTTGATATCGTTACCAAAACTGGCATTTACCTTTAACACAGACAGAGCCTTTTGGTGTCTAGTCTTCACCCTAAACCTGTTATTGGTTAAAGATAAATTCCACTTTTGGTAACGATCTCAAAATGACTTTTTACAGAATCTAATATAATGACCACCCAAGTGTCTGTTTGTATGAATAAAAAATATGTGCCAAAGGATTCTGGAAGAAATTGTGTAATTGCTGAGAAATAAGCAAAATAAGCGCGGATTCGGTCACTTCCGTCGGGTCTTTATTCCAGCAATAATAATACACTGTCCAATGTAGGCCTAACTGTGTTGCTGATCTTCAGTGTGAACATTTTCAGCGTAGATTTCAAGATTTCACAAAGTTCAGTTTATGTAACTGTACCAGATCTAGATCGTCGATGATAAACTGACAATTAAGCCTGGTTTTACAGACTTTCTCATGAAATAAGTGTTTACTTCAACTACTGGTATTTCTCTTTAAAGTGCCAAATATGAGTCTGTCTTTATAAACAAGTGAACAGTACCCAGCCAAATATCAGATGTAAAATAAAACCTTGTGGATTGAAATATAAATGTAAAAGGTTTTCATCAAATCTTTTGAGATTTAATTGTTTAACCTTTGGTTAGAAAATATATCTAATATTTGGCTCATCACAATTAACAGCCAATTTAGATTTTTTTTCAAGTCCATGAAATATAAAGTGTACATCCCACGTAATAAAAGCATATATCATGAATACATATTTCTGTAAATTTCTACAATAACAAATAAAAGAACTCTGTAAAATATCTCTAGTCCTTTACAAGGGCAAATAACTTTTTAGTACAGTAAGACTGTCAAGGTCCAGGTTAGTGTCAATCAAAGAAAAGATGACTTGGTTACCATAATCCTTCCATGTTTTAACAATCTCATGATGATTTCCAGCCTATTAAAAGTAAATATCGTCCGAAGGGATAACAGAAGGAATCAGAGTCTATTCCCCTAATCACACGTTATTGCCAAATTAAGATAACATTATCATTATCGATCTCCATCCGTCACAGATCTAAATACTCCTTTAACTCTAGTGAAAACTAATCAATCATCACTCACGATCTATAACTACTTGAGTCCACGTTGTGCTATGGATAACAAGTTACGATTTTGTTACTGATCATCCCTGATTGTGAGTGGGCAGAAATCGCTAGTATTAACAATGTGCATTGTTCACAGGTGGCATTAACGTCTAAATGACATGTTACATGTACTTAGGCGATAAATCGCAATTGGCAATAAAGTGAACAACATGCGACTGATCGCCTCTTGATATCTCTCGCAAGTGGTAATAATGTCTGAATAACATGATACTGAAAGCCTCTAGCAATCTCCTGCATGTAGTGATAATATCTGAATGACATCACCTATTGCAATATATCGCAAGTGACGAAAAAGTCTGAATGACATAATACTGATTGCCTATTGCCATCTATTGCAAGTGGTGATAGCTAACAGGTGTACATCAATCTACTGATCACCACTGGTGAATGATAGCGCTATCGATCACCAGCGCTGATAATGTCTGAAAACATGCCATGTCATGAGAGATTTAACCGAAGTTTGAAGGTGATTTTCTTGTAAGGGGTGGACATCGGCAGAGGGAAGCGTTTCAGGGAGGGGTGGAGTAGTCACATGGATAATGGGCGTGGTCTGGTATCTATGTTGTCATGGGGACGAAGGTGAACCTCGATATCCTCTTTAATATGGAATGCAGAATGAATGTATGTATTGCATGTATTTCGTCCATTGCAAAGATCCATTTTGGATGATTAAAATGTAAATTATATATGGTTTTTAATTTATTAATCAATGTTGATATGTGAAAGTTTGTTTGTATACATGGGTATGGTTAGTTTATTTTTTGTATTTGGTATACACAATGGATGGGACATTTTGTAAGCCACATAATAAACATAAAAGACAGCATTTCCAATACCATTATAAAAAAGCAAAATCAAATTATATTTTCACGTAAATGTATGCATGAAACGATGGTGAGGAATTAAAGTTCAATG
This sequence comes from Lytechinus variegatus, assembly GCF_018143015.1. Classification (NCBI taxonomy): domain Eukaryota; kingdom Metazoa; phylum Echinodermata; class Echinoidea; order Temnopleuroida; family Toxopneustidae; genus Lytechinus; species Lytechinus variegatus. The sequence continues at coordinate 3,296,577 of NC_054747.1, read as the reverse complement.
GAAGAAGAAAGGATTTATTAAAGATGTACAAGAATTGTTGATGACGGATGACATGAATAAATTTGTTCATTCGTATTTGATACCGTTTTTATCAGTGCATTAGAATATATTAGAAGCAGGGAGGGATTGTGGATACAGTAAAAATTAATAAATTGTAGTAGAAGCAGGACAAGAGTGATCAGAATGGTTATATATCAGCATGCAGTATGAAACAATATAACATAAATGAACATAAACATTATTAGTTTTAACGTTACCAAGTTAGGAGAGAAAAAACATGACGATTAATAATAATATGGATGTCATATATGATTCATGATGGGTTTTAAAAAATAATTTTAAACAGTGAATGGTACAAGAATGGTAAAACATGGGAAGATGACGGGTTCATGAAGATAGGATGGAAAGATTGACGGGAAGAAGGAAAAAGGTAAGGGGAAGGCAAAGAAGAAAAGAGAAAGGAAAAAAATCACAAAACATGTGAGAAAAAATGAGGGGTCAAATTAATGTCAAACATCAAGAGCATGCATACTGGTGCAAAATCACATGAAGGATAATAATTCTATTCCAAACTATTATATAAAACTTTATCTACAATATGTATGATAAATAAAACCATATTCATACAAGCAACTATTGTGCCAGTCCATAATAATTGCATTAAAAAAGTTTCCATTTACTTCAAAGTTAAGGTCCTACAGCAAATTTATTTCAAAATTCAAAATTATTTCGAAAGAGAGTATTTCATTCTAGAATGTTTACACACTCCAATTAAAATGTGTAATTCAGTCAAAATGCATCTGTATACAACCAACTACACTGTATTTCCATTCACAATTATGCTATTCTCTTTCAAGCATTTAGTGATTTTCAAACTTTTGCTTTTTTTTACTCTCATGGTACAAAACAAAATGCTCTTCCTATCAAAAGATTTAAATGTCATCTCTCTTGCAAACGATATCAGACTAAAATAAGCTAAGATATTAAAGAACAACATTTTCTTATTATTTTCTGTGTCAGTGGGTATATCAGTATTGGGCAGGCAGATGTTTATATAATTAACTCCAGGAACCCGTCTTACAAAGAGGTATGATTAATCTGACTAGCTTGAACTATAAGGAAATCCAACAATGTCTTAATTTTTTTCTCCAGGAAATCTGCATGATGTCGTTTGTAAACACAGAGAAGCACATTTTCAAGGAAACAATGAATGAACGATCATACATCACATCTGGAAAATATTTTGAACAAACATGCATTTTAGATGTTGGTGTGGCTGGCTTTCCATAGTTGGGGATGATCAGATCAATCGTAACTCTTTGTGAGACGGGGCTCTGGTCTCAAATTTGAGAGATTCCTACAGGTGCTGACTACCGTTGTGACAACACTGATAACCATACAACAACAGTCACGGGATCTTTAACTTGGGTGATTGGTCACTGCGACTTGAAGATGCAAACATGCAAAATGGCTTTACCAGCAAGTTTGGGCATTACGTTCAACTGGTATAAGAATCTTGCCTATCTCCTAAAGCAACTACCTTTCTGCCCCCCCCCCAAAAAAAAAATAATAATAATAATATTAATCATAAACGGGGGACAGATAATAAAGATTTTAAAAGTATTATCCAGTCCTACAGTTTAAGGGGATTGTGCATGCACACATCTTTAAATGTGTTTTTGAATCCCTACAAATCCCTACCAAAAAAAGCTAAACCTAAAACCGAATCAAACAGGTCATACGTCTATACCCATATCCAAGCATAATGCTATAATCATAGGCATCCAAAAGAGGGAACTGTTTTAATAAGCTGCAGGGATGTAGTCAAGGCTGGCCTCAGGGTGACATTTTGCTGGCCTTGGTCTAGGCCTTGGGCCAAATCTCTTGTACAGAGTATATGGAAGAAGGTTTCATCCTGCGGCAAAATTACTCAGAAGTACCAGCCTCCACTATAGGCCTGCTAACCTGTCCAAGCTGACCTAACCAATCTCTTTTCTATCCATGTCAAACAAGCATGCATAAAAAAACTAATGTCACCCACAAGAGGGCGCTGTGTAACTAACCTGTGCTAGCTGACCTAGGTTGTCCCGATGGTACTGTAAGATTCTGTCTATGGACGACAGGTTGGGCTTTACCCTTGGCTGCTTTAGGTTGTAAGCTACCCTGTGAGCTGTACTGCCTCTCTTTACTCTTCTGACGCTTCAAGAAACCAAACAGTTTCCTCTTACTTCTCCTTGGTGAGGATTCTGAACGAAAAATCAGTACCAAGAGACGGCGCTAGATATCAAACAATTCAAGATTTACATTTTCACAAGAGTTAATGGCTGAAAATATCTTAGGCAACTAAACTTTCGAAAGAGACGATACTCTTCTGAAGCTTCACGAAACGTGTTTCCTCTAGCTTCTCCTTGGTGAGGGTTCTGAATCATTCAGAATGAAAAATCAGTACCAAGAGACGGCGCTAGATATCAAACAATTCAATATTTAAATTTTTACAGAAGAGTCAATGGCTGAAAAAAAATCTTTGGCAACTGGACTTTTAGAAATGAGGTTGCTCTTCTGGCGCTTCAAGAAACCTAACAGTTTCCTCTTACTTCTCCTTGGTGATGATTCTGAATGAAAAAGAGTATCAAGAGACAGCGCTAAATATAAAAAAAAAACATTCAAGATTCAAATTTTCACAACAGAATAAATAGCTGAAGAAAAGATTTGAAAACAACCAGGCTTTCTGAAGTGAGGTTGCTCTTTCTGTAAGAAAAACAGTACCAAAAGAGAGCACTAGATACCTAAAATTGATTTTTTTTTTTTTTTTTTTACAGAAGAGTCAATGGCTGAAAAAATCTTTGGCAACTGGACTTTTAGAAGTGAGGTTGCTCTTCTGGTGCTTCAAGAAACCAAACAGATTCCTTTTACTTCTCCTTGTTAAGGATTGCTGAATAAAAAAGAGTATCAAGAGACGGCGCTAGATATAAAAAAAAAACATTCAAGATTCAAATTTCACAACAGAATAAATGGCTGAAGAAAAGATTTGACAGCAACCAGGCTTTCTGAAGTGAGGTTGCTCTTTCTGTAAGAAAAACAGTACCACAAGAGAGCGCTAGATACCTAAAATTGATTTTTTTTTTTACAGAAGAGTCAATGGCTGAAAAAATCTTTGGCAACTGGACTTTTAGAATGTATAACCAAAATTCAAGATTCAAACATTTACAGAAGAGTTAATTGCTGAAAAAAAATCATTCGAACTAAAGTTTTGCAAGTGAGGTTACTAGCGCTGCTGGTCACTGGTAATGGTATTTCACTCTGAGTTTCTACCACATCCGGTTGTCTTTTTGCCAGTTTCTTACGACACTGGGTACAGATTTTCTGTGCAAGAGTTAGGTATAAATCAAAGTCATGCTCGGTGCCGATGTTCACATGATGTTTATTAACATGCAGTAGCCCACTTCCTCTTTTATAGCATGATTTGACCAATAATGCCTTTTATTTGGCACGTAACTGGACATTGAAAAGCGACACTAAGTCATACTTATTAAACTCTGTGAAACATCCCCAGGAGGGCGTTTCATGACAGGACTTGTTGGACGTTTTATCCGACAGTTACCATAGGAACAATGCCTCTCAGCCAATCAACATCAGGGAAAAATGTAAGGGCCCCGTCTTACAAAGAGTTACGATTGATCCGATCAATCTCAAGCATATGGAAATCCATCAATATCATTTTTTTTTTCTTTATGAAATTTACTCAATCTCATTTGAAGACAAAGAAAAGTATCCTTGATTGTCTGGAAAACGTTGAATGTATGAATACACATTATTTCTAGAAAATATTTTGAACATGTACTTTAGACGTTGACATTGCTGGCTTTCCGTAGTTGCGATTGGTCGGATCAATCGCAACTCTTTGGAAGACGGGCCCCAGATCTGACAACTTGTCGGATGACAATGTTGATGAAACACTCCCCAGGGGCTTTTCATCAACATTTTTGTCCGACAAGTTGTCAGATCTGGGGCCTGTTGCAGAAAGAGTTGCAATCAATCGCAACTTGATTTTCAACCAATCATCAGCGCCCATTTCGGACTTGCGAGGATATTTTGACTTGCGTTTAAACGCAACTCTTTCTGCAACGGACCCCTGACATCTTTCCTTGATTCTGATTGGCTGAGAAGCACTGTTACTATGGTAACTGTCGGATAAAATGGGACTTGTCAGATAAAACTTCCGACATGTCCTTTCATGAAATGCTCCCAGGTTTCCACAATTAAAACTAGTAAGTACCATAGATGAGAACTTGGTCTAAACAGTGAAAGGACTTACCAGCACTAATAGGTTCATGTGTCTCTGGGCTAGGCACCTCCAATGTATTAGTTCTATGATCAGGTAACGGTAGGGTGGACGTTCCCTCTGAGCTTCGTATAGCCTGCTGGCGGGCCCTGTCCAGATCAGATTCATCCAGGCTAACGCTTCTCATCGCTTTCTCCTTCTTGCTCCGCCGCCTGAAAAGCTTGAAGCCTCGCTTGCTGCGGTTCGGTGATGCATCTATCGTTGAAATATATAATGATTTGGTAACTTGAATGAGCAATCAAACAGCTGAATGTCATACTTATATTTCATAGATAGTTTGCTATGAAGAGATGAAGACCTGAGGAGATACATGCAAATAGCTGGTCCCGAAAAAACGAAATTTGAGAATTATCGGTAATTTAACATACTGTACAGTAAACTTAGTCAAAAAAAGAATAGATGTGTTACCTATCACTGCAAAAGGACAAGTCCACCCCATCAAAAAGTTGATTTGAATAAAAAGAGAATCATCCAACAAGCATAACACTGAAAATTTCATCAAAATCGCATGGAAAATAAGAAAGTTATGACATTTTAAAGTTTCACTTAATTTCACAAAACAGTTATATGCACATCCTGGCTGGTATGCAAATGAGGGACTTTGAGGTCATCCACTCACTATTTTTTTTGCATATAATTATATGAAATATTCTAATTTTCTCCTCATTGTCAAGTGATACAATGATTAATTCCTCCATAAACATGTGGAATTAGCATTGTTTAATACTATATGGTTCAGTCAAGTTGATCCTTATTGTCAAATCTATAAAAAATGAAATATTGTATAATTCAAACAACAACAAAAAAGAAATAGTGAGTGATGGACATCATCGACTGACTCACCTAGTTGTGCATATCACTGTTTTGTGAAAATAAGCGAAACTTTATAATGTCATAACTTTCTTATTTTACATCTGATTTTGATGAAATTTTCAACACTATGCTAGTTTGATTTTTCTCTATTTATTCAAGCCAGCATTTTCCTGGGGTGGACTTGACCTTAAAGCTTAGAATCCCCTTTTCACCTGGTACAAACCAAATGATTCTTCATTCACGCATGAGTGGGTAAAAACAAATTGAAGAAAGGATGCCAAAAAGTCACTTGTCAGGGGGGTAATCTGAATTTCAAAATGAAAATCATACTTCTAAAAAGTTCGATTTCTGCCCACAAAAGACAGATGGAGTACCGTGAAACCCACCACATTCTCTTCGTTCATTCATCTTCAATCAAAGAAAATGGTCAATAAATAACAGTTATGTCTCTCTTAAGTAATGCTTGTATTTGCATAATTTCATTAAACAAATGTGTTTTCACAGACTCCCCACCGTCACTATCGATTGGTTAACAAAAAAATATAATAATAATACTTAATATTTGTAACATGCTTTTCCCACATGGCCCAAAGCGCTCACAATTTCTGTTAACTTATTTATACAAAAAAAAAAATCAGAATGACATATTAAATGAAGGCAGTTGACTAGAACAAAAAAGGTTTTAAGGGAATTCTTAAAAGACACAATTGATGGGGATTTTCTTATTGTGAGAGGGAGTGCAAGTAATGCATGACTGATCATCAACAAAGCAGTGTGTAAGTAAGTCCGACAGCCTGCCTGTAAAACGTCTTCATTTTACAAAATCATTGACCTTCTCAAAGATATGTAGATCTATGGGTTACATGAAACAAAGAGCATAGCCAAGAAAAGCACTTACCTCTCTTGAAATTGCTTTCTGTTGGTTCATCGCTAAGCGTTGACAGATCCACATTTGGAGTCTAAAAAAGAAAAGAAATACTGAATAATCAACATCTACAAGTAAATATAAAGACACTGATCCGCAATGGTTCATCTGCGCCAGCGAGTTTGAATTGTTTTTCATGATTTCACTTAGTTAGGTTTTATGTAGATGTAGATGTACTAAATCAAGATATTGTGACAATTTACCTTGATTTTAGACACTCACTTAAAATCATAGTACATTCATTGATGAATAATGACACATTTGGATTATTTGACATACTGAAACATACAAGAGATTTCGATGAATAATCGTAAGTGCAGTTTTGTGAAATATTAACCAATCTTTGGTCTTTTCAATCTTCAAAAAAGCCTTTGCCTATAATTATTAGAAGATCAGGAATTCGCTGAAAATGATGCCGTGTTTTATTTACGAGAAAAAAGTACCCATAATGGTGAATAAGAAAGCGAACCCCGACATGTTTAAAACTGGTGAAAATGCAGACATATAAAATATCTGGATGTAAAAATGTTGAAGAGCTTGAATTTTTTTTTTTTTTAAAGAAGACAGCACAATGCAATAAACTTTGAAAAGAAATGGACATATTCAATAAACATACGAAATCAAATGAAATCGATGAAAAGTCAACACATGATAGCACATGTATGAAGAAAGTTTATTTCCAGGAATTGGATTAAATTGTATTAAATGTACTTTTTCAATTCATGGCTGCATCTTAAGCATTTTTTTAGAACTACACATCACAGTGATATACGAAAGCAACAAGATATAGATATATAGTCATCACCACCACAAGATCCACAACCACTATCACCATCACCATCAACGTCTCCGTTGACATTAATTTCAGCATTATGTCATCATCACCCTCATCATCATTATCACCATCATCATCATTACCATCATCATCATCATCACAACCATCATCATCATCACAACCATCATCATCATCATCATCACAACCATCATCATCATCATCATCACAACCATCATCACAACCATCATCATCACCATCATCACAACCATCATCATCACCATCATCACAACCATCATCATCATCACCATCACCATCATCACAACCATTATCATCATCATCACCATCATCATCATCACCACCATCATCATCATCATCACCATTATCATTACCATTTACTATCATCATCGTCATCATCGTCATCATCGTCATCATCATCACCACCATCATCATCATCACCACCATCATCATCATCACCATTATCATTACCATTTACTATCATCATCGTCATCATCGTCATCCTCATCATCATCACCACCATCATCATCATCACCATTATCATTACCATTTACTATCATCATCATCATCATCGTTATCCTCATCATCATCACCACCATCATCATTATCACCATTATCATTACCACCACTATCATCATCGTCATCCTCATCATCACCACCATCATCATCATCACCATTATCATTACCATTTACTATCATCATCATCGTCATCCTCATCATCACCACCATCATCATCACCATTATCATAACCACCACTATCATCATCGTCATCATCATCACCATCATCACAACCATCATCATCATCACCATCACCATCATCACAACCATTATCATCATCATCACCATCATCACCACCATCATTATCATCATCACCATCATCACCACCATCATCATCATCATCACCATCATCATCACCATCATCATCACAGTGCGAAGAAGTGTCATCACCATTATCATCACTATCATCATCACCTTTATACACTCTACATGTATTTAATTCCATTATATCTACATAGCGTGAAGAGCATACAATGTAATCAGAATGACATACATGTAAATGTAGCAGCTTCCAAATTAGGAATATTTGTATCCTTTAGAATGAAATTTGCATCTTGAAAAAATGAACAAATAAATAAGATAAAAGCTATGAACATAGAGATGGAATGCAAGAAATTTCACTTTTTGTAATTTTTGTTTCTTTTCAAAAGGAAAAATTCCTGAAACAATTACCTTAGAAACAAGAAATGTAGGTTGTGATTTTGCCTAAAAAATAAAGAGAAGTTAATATCCTTTTCCATCATTAACGTCAGGAATAATAGAATGTGGTAGGAAATCTGTCATTTTTAATTGGATGAAAGTGTTACCTTTCTCTACCCCATCCTCTTATCAATGTATCAATCCACTGCATCTATGTAACAAATGCTAAATTTCTTTTCAGAATAAAATCTGAACAAAAAGCATTTAATTTTGTTCACACAAGGAATGCTAAATTACACTTGACCCCAAATCTGTCTATAAAACCATTATGAAAACCTATGAAATGCTCAAGCTTAATCGATTATCATGAATAAAATGAATTTGAATTGAATTGAATGATCAAGAACAGATACAAATTTTGCCTTAAGTGGGATCTTATTCTTGAAGATTATAAATTTCAAGAAATACCAAGAGTAACAAACAAATTTAGAAAAGAAACAAGTGGAATGCCTCTGGCCGTCTCACCTGCATCATGCGGTTCAATATAGCAGCAGTGCTGACTTTGAATACTACTCTAACTCGCACAAGATGTTCAGTGATACATGGTTACTCTTATGTCCACTTATTATGAACGAGACCAATAAACTTACAGAGATATGATGGTTATTCAACAAAAAACCCCAACATGGCCAAAGTTCATTGACCTTACATGACCTTTGACCTTGATCATGTGACCTGAAACTCGCACAGGATGTTCAGTGATACTTGATTACGCTTATGTACAAGTTTCATGAATCAGATCCATAAACTTTCAAAGTTTTGATGGTAATTCAACAGATACACCCAATTCGGCCAAAGTTCATTGACCTTTGACCTTGGTCATGTGACCTGAAATGCGCACAGGATGTTCAGTGATATTTGATTACTCATATGTCCAAGTTTAATGAACTAGACTAATAAACTTTCAAAGTTATGATGGTAATTCAACAGATACCCCCGATTCAGCCAAAGTTCATTGACCCTAAATGACCTTTGACCTTAATCATGAGACCTGAAACTTGCACAAAATATTCAGTGATGCTTGATTACTATTATGTCCAAGTTTCATGAATCAGATCCATAAACTTTCAAAGTTATGATGGGAATTCAACAGATATCCCCAATTCGGCCAAAGTTCATTGACCCTAAATGACCTTTGACCTTGGTCATGTGACGTGAAACTCATGCAGGATGTTCAGTGATACCTGATTAACCTTATGTCCAAGTTTCATGAACTAGGTCCATATATTTTCTAAGTTATGATGACATTTCAAAAACTTAACCTCAGGTTAAGATTTCGATGTTGATTCCTCCAACATGGTCTAAGTTCATTGACCCTAAATGACCTTTGACCTTGGTCATGTGACATGAAACTCTAATAGGATGTTCAGTAATACTTGATTAACCTTATGGCCAAGTTTTATTAACTAGGTCCATATACTTTCTAAGTTATGACGTCATTTCAAAAACTTAACCTCAGGTTAAGATTTGATGTTGACGCCGCCGCCGCCGTCGGAAAAGCGGCGCCTATAGTCTCACTTTGCTTCGCAGGTGAGACAAAAATACTCTTCAGTGAATCCCCTTTACTCAGAATTTTGTGACAGCAACTAGGTTGAATTTTTTTCAAACCAAACTGAAAACACAAGTTTTCAAATCAATTTTTATGTCGATTATTACCTTGTTTTTCATTATTGCCACCCCATGGGCACCTGGTTAATCTCAGTTCACATATGAGACGCCTTATAAATCTCAATTTTTATCACGAAGCTTCAGCTTCGCGATGATTAAACTCTCAACGTGGAGAAGGTTTACGGTTCACCATGTGTAATATGAAGAAGGGAAGGAAATATAGACAGAAAGATTGGAATTGAAAGACGGGATCGGATGAAAAGAGGAAATTAGAAGTATTCTTTCTTGAAATGAAGTTCTAAAAAGGACTGTAAACCAGATGTGATGAGCTGAATATGGCTTGAGTAGCGATCGTTTGAGTAGTTGCAAGATGAAATGAAGAGAGGTTACTCGACATTGTGGGCAGGTTGACTGTCCGTCTTCAGGAGTCATATTACTCATTCTTCATATTACACATGGTGAACCGTAAACTTTCTCCACGTTATAAACTCGACCATGCAAACCTACAAAGATCATATGATTAAAATCTTCTATCTTCAGAAACATAATTGACTGACTACACCACACCAATGGAAAGGTGCCTGCTAATATGTGAAAACTAGTGCAATATCATAACTATACAAAAATAGCTAAAGCCTGGCTCATACCTTTGGATTTTGGGTTCCCAGTCAGCAACGTATTGCCCGAAAACAGATAAGCGCAGTCAGAGGCAACGCAATGCGATGAAATGAGCTAATACACAGTCAACACGCAATCTAACGCAGACGCCTAGCATTCTAGCTCAGTAAGGCAGTAGATTGACGCCTTTTCAAACATCTGCAACTGAATGCAACTGAAATTCACAAGGGAAAACACAAGGAGCAATACCACGTGGTAGCCAGCAACTGCCACCAGGGATATGCCACCACAAGCAACAGCAAGCGGCTTGCAATTTACCTCATCTTACCTCACTTTAGCTTGCATCACCATGCTTTTCTGCGTGCAAGTTTGTACCAGCTCTGACGAGCTCGTAGGTAAAATTGTGATTTGCAACCCAAAATTTTGCTGCGCATGACTGCGTATGACTGTTTTTCGGCTAACGCAGCAATACCTAGCTTAAAACGAAAAGGTGTGAGCCAGGATTAACAGAGAATTATCAAGATGATGGCAAAAAAAGAGAGACATGAAAAGTGTCTTGCTGAACATCCAAACAAACCTCTGATTATAATGCTTGGACCAGGAGTTTGAGTAGCTGTTATTCCATGATGCAAATGGAAACATTATTATGAAAGTTAGATGATATATTATAAGAAATGATACGAAACACGGCAAACAAATTCATAGGTTATGAGATGTACGAAGATGCATCCACACCGGTATTAGATTGACATATCAACAAAGTCAGAAAATTATTTGAATTTAGGCAAATTCTAATCACAATCAAGAACTTTGATTTTAACCTGTGTTGTTGTTTTTCAAGGCAATTAATTCCACCTAAACATAAAATTCAAATTTTGCTAAAAAATGTTGTCCATGTTTTTTTCTCATATCTCCTGCTTTGGACTGAAAACATATTGATACAATTAATGACTTTCTTATTCATAACGAAAACTTGTAAATCATTTTCGATTGGGAAAATTTCTAACGTGCACTATAATTGAGGTCCCCTGCAATAGTAGGTGATGCAAAGATGGCCAAAAAGGAGATGATTTTAACTAAAAAATTAAAGCAGAATCACATGTTCAACAAAGGATACAGCCTTTAATCTATAGCTGTGGATTCACTTTGGACAGCCTGCAGTTTAACTAGTATGGATAGCAAATAATTGCATTAATCTCTAATAGTAGAGGTTTGATTGATCAGCAAATTTGATGCTCAATTCTATTATGACTGCTTATGAATAATAAATGAAACGGTAAGGTTTCTTCCCAATTGGACATTGACAAAATAACACTGTTTTACAAAAAAAACACCTATAATGTCGAGAAGGTTTTAATATTTCCATACTTCAAATAATTTTAGCATTAATAGACCCTGGGGTGTTTCACAAAGATTTAAGAATGACTTAGAGTCACATTTAAAGCCTGTGTAAAGCTTTGGTAAAGGGTCAATAATGTGATTGATAATCGAATATCATCTAATATGACAGTCTTACTGAAGCGTAGAGACCGTTAGATATTTTTCCAACTGCACTTCTCTGAGAAAATTTCAAATATTCAAATCTTGGATATATAGCGCCCTCTCTTGGCGATGCTTGTTTTAAATTTAAAAAATGGGCATTCAAGCACTTATCTTATAAATTTAGTGATTAGATATCCAAAAGTTACAGACAAAGAACATATCTTGAAAGTTTCAGCCCATTCCATGATTTGGAATAGGATTTAATTGAAAGACAAAAACACACAGATATTTTAATTTGATCGGGTGACCCGATCAAGTTAAATTTCCATGTAAAATCGCAAAATTTATCCTGTAAAACACATTTTCATTTCATATCCTCCACATCATAACTGTTATAGGGCATATCCATTCATATTAGCTAGCAATGAATTGGAATAGTGATAGGTGCATTTTGGTGGATTTACCAAAATTACACACAATTATTAAATACCGACGCACACACGATATGTAACGCGCAATCTGATTGTTGGATACGCTGTAGTGCGTGTCCCGTGCACATGATCTGACCAATGTGGTGATGTCTTCTATACCATACTTAGCCATGAATTTAAGTCACACTTAAATCTTTGTGAAACACCCCCCACGGCTTAAAATGAAACAGACATCAGAATGCGGGGTTATGGTTAAACCAGGCAGCAGAATCCAGGTAGAAGGAAGCAAATTTCAAAGGTGGAAACAACTTTCATGAAATGTTCTTAACTCATTTAACAGTTCCATATAACTCCAGCAAACTTTGCGACACAGAGGAAGGAATTCAAATGTCAAAGGTCATTCATTACCTGAAGATGTTCTCTGCCTTGGTACATCCAAAGATTGAGTTCCGGTAGAATGATGAGATCTGTCCATCCCGCCCTCGCCGTCCGGATATACCCCCGGTCTCTGGGGGGTCGGAAGGGATGCTGCCGTTGTGACAACCCTCATTGGTGCTTCTATCAAGATAGATGAAAAACAATGAAGACTAGGATAGGTTAAGGTAATGTAGTTATAATAGTGGAGGGTGTGACTGAATAACTGATGAGACCAGACTGCCGGTCCTCAACACTAGGGTATACCTCTGGTCTTTGAGGGGTCGGAAGGGATGCTCCCATCGTTACAACCCTTATTGGTGCTTCTACAAATATAGATTTTAAGAATTAAGTCTACAGAAGGAAAAAATAAATTTTGCTTTAGTTAAATCGATACATCAATTGCAAATTAGACACAGAATGAAATATCAAGTTTGCTAGTTACAATTAATACATCAATTGCAATTTAGCTAAACGAATATGCAATCGACTGCACATTGCAACATTCCCCAAGAAACAACCTTAAAAAACAGTCCACGGCACAATCTTTCTCTTACCGTTAGATCCAGATCTCCTCTCCCCAGGCTTGGGTTTGGCTGTTGTCGTCGTTACCATGGTGATAACTGTACCGTCAGGGGCGATGCTTCTTGACGTCTCTACTCTCTTGGTGGGTGAGACGGGTTGTCTAGGTTTGATCTCAGTATTCTGCTCTGCAGACTCCATGAACAGGAACTAGACAAAAACACAAAAAAAAAGCATAGACAGACTTAGGAATTTGTCGTGTTGGTGAATGGACGCCCTGAACACCACACTTAAGTGCACCACATCAGACAGCACATTACAGAGCAATTTAGCTCTCCATCCCACTTTACTCCACTTAATGGTAAGATATGACTTATCAACCACACACCTACAAATTAACACTAGATAGAGTCTGTTATCCCACTTACCCATACAGAAAAAGACTCTTTGACAGTCTCTCCATCCCACGTCACTCCACTCAATGGTAAGATATGACTTATCAACCACAGACCTACAAATTAAGACTAGATAGAGTCTGTTATCCCACTTACCCATACAGAAAAGACTCTTTGACAGTCTCTCCATCCCACGTTACTCCACTCAATGGTAAGATATGACTTATCAACCACAGACTTACAAAGAACACTACACTAGATAGAGTACATTATCTCACTTACCCATACAGTAAGAGACCCTTTGACGGTCTCTCCATCCCCCGTTACTCCACTCAATGGTAAAATATGTCTGCTACCTCGCATGTGCTCCAGAGAATCCACCGGCACCTGAGCCTCACCAAAGAACAAATCTAAAGAGAGAGAGAGAGCTTGATTATAAAATATTGAATATTACAATTTCCCAGGGATCTCACTATGAGTACAACTGATAATCCTGATTTTTTTCTGTACGTGGGATTCCTTTCTCAGTAATGTATCATCTGAATTTATTCATTCTAATTCACTGTGAAGGGTTTAAAGAAATTTTGTAAAGCAGGCTTCTGTGTTAGGGATTCCTTGTTCAGTAATTTATCATCTGAATTTATTCATTCTAATTCACTGTGAAGGGTTTAAAGAAATTTTGTAAAAGTAGGCTTCTGTGTTAGGGATTCCTTGTTCAGTAATTTATCATCTGAATTTATTCATTCTAATTCACTGTGAAGGCTTTTAAGAAGAAATGTAAAAATAGGCTCATTAAAAAGAACAAATGGTTTACTGTATTTTAACTGTTTGTATGTGTTTATATTATGTTATTACTCTTTATTCAGTAAAGCGCTTTGATAAAGACTGATTTTTATTAAAGGACAGGCCCACTCCAACATAAAGTTGTCTTGAAAAAAAAGAGAAAAATACAACGAGCATAAAATTTTATCAAAATTGGATGTAAAATAAGAAAGTTATGACATTTTAAGGTTTTGCTTAATTTCACAAAACAGTTATATTCACATCCTGCTGGTATGCAATTGAGGAAACTGATGACGTCATCCACGCACTATTTCTTTTGTATTTTATTACATGAAATATTCTAATTTTCTCCTCATTGTCAAGTGAAACAACTGGTATTTTCTCCATGAACATGTGGAATTAGCATTGTTAATACTATATGGTTCAGTCAAGTTAGTCCGTATTGTCAAATCTGTAAAAAATGAAATATTGTATACTTCAAACAATAGAAAACAAAAGAAATAGTGAGTGATGGACATCATCGACTGTCTCATTTGCACGATACTGGAATGTGCATATCACTGTTTTGTGAAAAATAAGTGAAACTTTAAAATGTCATAACTTTCTTCTTATACATCCAATTTTTTATAAAAATTTTGGCGTTATGCTAGTTTAATTTTTCTCTATTTTTTACAAATCAACATTTTTTTGGGGTGGACTTGACCTTTAATATGAGTACTGAATAATGTTAGCATAATATTATCATTTAATCTTACCATCACTTCCTTTTTCACTTCCCTTGTCCCAGACTTCAAAGCGCAGTTCCCTTGAGTTATTATTTAGTTGACTGTGAAAAATAATAAAGGGAGATTTTGAGAATACATCTCTAGCCTAGGTTCATTAAGTTTTTGATTGAAAGTATATAAAACTGTTGGAAGCCATTTGTTGATATAGCTATCATCTACAGTATCAATACTGCTACTATTATTGTCATCGTCATCATCTTCACCAGTAACATCAGCTCCTCCCAATCATCATCCTAATCCTCCTCCTCTTCATAGAAACTTGCAAGAAGTTTTCATCCAGGAATGTTTATCATCTACCAACATCTATCTATCACCACAGTCCAGATTTCAAGATTACCACCACCATCATCATCATCACTATCAAAATACTAATCATCATCATCGTTATCATGATTATGGTCACCATGACCATAATCATCATCACCATTGTCATCAACACTGTTGTCATGACCATCATAATCATCATCATCACCATCATCATCTTCAATATAATCATCATCATCATCATCACCATCATCATCATAATCAACACCACCACCATCATCATCATCATCATCTTCAACATCATCATCACCATCATTGTAATCATCATCATCATCTTCATCATCACCACCACCACCATCATCATCATCACCACCACCACCACCACCATCATCATCACTTACAACAAGAAGTGTTCATCCCAGAATGGATTGGTAGTATTAACGATGGTGTTTGTCTTGTATCTCTGTGGCGGTTGATCTAGCATGGCGATGCAATATGGGTCGCTGCTGCTGCTGCTACCTCCACTCCGAACCAACAAACCATTGGCTTTGATCACTGAAAAACAAAGCAAAATAAACACATCGGGTAAAATACATTTATTGATTCACTGCGGAAATCAGTCGATGCAAACAATCATAGAAATCATATATATAGGTCTGCCTGACGATCAGTTGCTAAGAATTATGTTACACAACCCTGGTTTCATTATCTTCTCAAAACAAAGCAAAAAATATTTTCCTTAAAGACATTATGAATCATTTCCATAACATTGTTATTACAGGGCCCCCGTCTTACAAAGAGTTACGATTGATCCAATCAACGTCAACGCTATGGAAATCCATCAATGACATAATTTTTTTCCGGAAAATTCGCACAATGTACTTTGTGAACAAGTAGAAGCACGCTGAATTGTCAAGAAAACAATATTAATGTATGAACATACATCATATCTAGAAAATAATTTGAATAAACATGCATTTTAGATGTTGACGCAGCTGGCGTTCCATAGATGTGGTTGATTAGATCAATCGTAAGTCTTTGTTAAGACAGGGTCCAGGTAATAGTGCAAATTAAAAAGGAAAAGTGATAAACATAGATGCTTGCAGAGAATAGAGTAAATATGTGACATCGCCTCACAGTCTAAAACATTTGGAATATCATAAAGAGCTGCGTATGGAAAATGCAGAGTTATGGTGCAGCCACATTTCCCCTACTGTGCCTGTTAACCCTATCTTAGCCGGGGTATTCTGGGAGTTCATATGGCCGGGGAGGGCTCCCAGGCCCCCCCCCAAGATCTCGGCCGTCGACCGCGCGATCGTGCCGAATATTGGCATGCGGGTTGCCTGGGACATAATCTACAAGATTGTATAGTAATTTCTTTCATGCGAGTCGCTATTAAGTGATTATGCTAAATTATGCGTAATTAGTATGCGAAATCATACTTGTTCCTCTAACTAAATAATGCTCCAAATGTACTAATCTTTGGGAAAGAAACTCTTTGTGGTGTTCTTTAAGTGTGCATGAAAAAAATTGCAATATCAAATCATTTTCTTATGCATTTTATTGTTTTTGCAATTTCTTATGTAATTCTTTGTTTTTCATTGTTTTTTCAATGAAATTTGTTGGGGACTCTTCTCTGATCATAAGAAGCATAAAATAAATACATTTAGACCAGCAAAACTAAAAATTATCATACATTTATGAATTTTGGTTGAAAACACAATTTGCATTGACTTTGTACACAAAATCACTTTTTTTAGCAATTTTCGGTCTGACATGCACTTACATAATGTTGCGTAATTTCCGAACCAAGTATCCGGGTGACGCAAAGTTGGTCTCAAAAGTTGCACAAGACTTGAAAGTAAGAAGTCAGTGAGCGGCGCGGTCAAAAAATTTCGCTCAGAGAAAATATTGCGCGACTCGTTTAGGGGGGCCTCCAAGGCCCCCCCCCCCCGGCCTCGATAGGGTTAAGCAAGTTGAAAAAAACAATTTAAATAATTTCTGTACCAGGTGGTTTGCAAAAAATTGCATAAAATGACTGTTTTTGGCTTGCTGTGAGGGCGCTGTAGGGAAAATATAACTGCAGCAAGAGAGGAGAGTGTCATGACTGAGTTTGGCTGCCAACCTGTCTAAACTGTACATAGGCAAGAACCTCTTAGCAACCTCAACAGTACAGTAGAAAACCACTTCAAAGCCTGATAAGAATCTAAGAGCCATTCTCGCTGGAATACGGATTGAGTTTACAGACCAAATGTATTATACATGTTGTTGAATCCCCATACGGTCAGATAAAGTGATAGGGTATACACAAAAACCACTCTCACGTTGGCGAGTAATTTCCAAGTTAGTGAATGACATTAAATTTTGAAGTGAGATTGGATGCATTATTGCATCCAGCTACAGGTTTATGCAGTCATTCCAAATCTAATTACTTTTCATAATTTCATGAATGGGAAAAGCAAAGTTCATTTCGATTTCCTAGTCCTTACAGCACACTTGTTTCAATTCACATTTCTTGAATGATTTTTACACCTTTCATGATTCTTATTGTGAGTTAAACATGTATAACAAAGTTCCTTTCATTATTTTATTGGGGGGGGGTAAAAATATTGCTCTTTTTTTTCTATTGAATCAAATGAACTTTCCTCTGGGGTGAACTTGACCTTTAAGCTGTACTTCATGTATGACAAGATGTACACTACGAGTGCCTAAGTCATTATCAAATATTGTAATCACAAGTGATGAGAATGCTACACAAAATGACAAAATTACGAAACTACTCATTGAACTGTGAAAAGGAATTAATGTGATGTGTACAGCATGATATGAACAATAACTGAAACCGGATTTCACTCTTCTCTTAATTTTCTTTTCTCTATCAATACATGTAGTATAATAAAATGTACAAGTAGTGCAATTAGAGGTATCCTGTAACCTATACGTTTATTTAATCTCCAATTTTTGTTTTCAAATTTTTCATACATACATGTACATTGTGGGATTTTATACTGGACATGGCATCGATTTATTGGTACAATATTTTCTTCTTTCTTATCTCAATTCAAGTACCCGCTAAAAGGTCTCTTTCGGAGGAATGGGTTAAAAAGTGTCATCGGTGTGCCATACACATGTGTTTGGGTATACTGCAAATCGTGTGCGACAGAGTACGCAAAGGTGTATAAATATACAGAATGAAATGTGAAACGTTGAAAAAAAAAAGATATGGCGACAGTCTGAAGGAAACAAACTAATGCTGACTCAATCAAAAAGCTGGACGGTATCATCAATTAAATATTCAATAAAACTCATAAATGAAACAAAATAAACAGGAACAGGACAAAAAATAATGAAAAACTAATGAATCACTAAAAAGCAAGTAAACCAAAAATGAATAATGACTAAAACTCAAATTAATATCAAACAAATACATAAACTAATTAGCTAATTTATGGTTTGATCAATCAATTGTTAAATAAATCAAGTAATAAATTTATCAATTACTTAACAGACAAAAAAATCAGTAAAAGAATACAAATAAATATCAAATGAAAAATAAACTATCAAATAATAAATAAATGAATGGATGGATGGATGGATGGGTGGGTGGGTAGGTGGATGGATGGATGGATGGATGAATGAATGAATGAATGCATGAATGAATGAATGAATGCATAAATCAATAAAAAATAAATAAAGCAATAAACTAATCTGCTATTAGGAAAATCAATGAATCAATTAAGTAAATAAATTTATCAAGAGTAGAGATAACCCGCTTTGATGACCAAATGGTTAAACTCACCTTTGACTACAAGGCACATGTTAGAGGGGGCTTGAAATAACATGAAATAAATCAATCAATCATTAGGAAGTCCAGTCTTAAAGTCATCTGACCAAACATGTTAATGCATGATAGGAAAGCCTGGATGCATTTTGTTCATGATGCTCGAGTTGGCTTCATATGATACTCGTAGTACATGTAGGAGAAGTAATGGGCTCGCATCAACTACAGTTACATGAAAGTGCTATGTTGCATGCATATATTCTTAATATTATTTTGTTAGATGCGATCAACCCTTTGCGCACTGATGCTGCAATTTTGCATATTTGTACAATTAAATTCAACAATTTTAATAATTAGTTTTCTCCCTTAGTTTTATCTTCAATTTAGATAAACTAATAAAAGTCAGTAGTTCTTTGATAACATCTATATAATAATAATAATAAGTATAATTGGTGCAATATGGATATCTTGAATCAAAGAAAATAACATGGAAATGTCATTATTATTCCCCCCCCCCAATTAATTCAGCGTGCAAAGAGTTAACAAGTGGAATGCCTCTGGCCGTCTCACCTGCATCACGCGGTTCAATATAGCAGCAGTGCTGACAATGAATACTACTCTAACTCGCACAAGATGTTCAGTGATACATGGTTACTCTTATGTCCAAGTTTAATGAACTAGACCACTTTTTATGAACTAGACCAATAAACTTACAGAGATATGATGGTTATTCAACAAAAAACCCCAACATGGCCAAAGTTCATTGACCTTACATGACCTTTGACCTTGATCATGTGACCTGAAACTCGCACAGGATGTTCAGTGATACTTGATTACTCTTATGTACAAGTTTCATGAATCAGATCCATAAACATTCAAAGTTATGATGGTAATTCAACAGATACACCCAATTCGGCCAAAGTTCATTGACCTTTGACCTTGGTCATGTGACCTGAAATGAGCACAGGATGTTCAGTGATACTTGATTACTCTAGTGTCCAAGTTCAATGAACTAGACCAATAAACTTTCAAAGTTATGATGGTCATTCAACAGATACCCCCGATTCGGCCAAAGTTCATTGACCCTAAATGACCTTTGACCTTAATCATGAGACCTGAAACTTGCACAAAATGTTCAGTGATGCTTGATTACTATTATGTCCAAGTTTCATGAATCAGATCCATAAACTTTCAAAGTTATGATGGGAATTCAACAGATATCCCCAATTCGGCCAAAGTTCATTGACCCTAAATGACCTTTGACCTTGGTCATGTGACGTGAAACTCATGCAGGATGTTCAGTGATACTTGATTAACCTTATGTCCAAGTTTCATGAACTAGGTCCATATATTTTCTAAGTTATGATGACATTTCAAAAACTTAACCTCAGGTTAAGATTTCGATGTTGAATCCTCCAACATGGTCTAAGTTCATTGACCCTAAATGACCTTTGACCTTGGTCATGTGACATGAAACTCTAATAGGATGTTCAGTAATACTTGATTAACCTTATGGCCAAGTTTTATGAACTAGGTCCATATACTTTCTAAGTTATGACATCATTTCAAAAACTTAACCTCAGGTTAAGATTTGATGTTGACGCCGCCGCCGTCGGAAAAGCGGCGCCTATAGTCTCACTTTGCTTCGCAGGTGAGACAAAAATGAGTTAAACAGAAGTGATGACTGCCAAAAATGTACATACACCATTCAGGTAAAAAGGTGCTTTTTAGTTCCTAAAGTTCCAAATTAAAAATTCTATAGGAATAGTCATTTTTGGAATATTGCTCCAACGCTGGCCTTGACTTTTGGTCCCTACATTGTACAGGGAGTTTGCTCTGAAAGGGGTAATTACATGCATGAGTATTCTTCAAAAGATCTACCTACTGTGAGCTAAATAAAACTGTTGGTAAAACAGTTCCTGAATGACATTGTTCAGACTTTTCCAGGATGCCAAATTAGATCATTCCCAATTTGATCAAAACAATCAGACACTTCCAAAATGTATCAAAAAGTGAGCTGAATATGTATAATATAGTTCCATTCAAAAATGTGAACAGCTTTCAAAACTTTCAGCAAGTGCACATGTCGCCTTTCGGTTTCGTCTCATACCATCATGAACTTGGCATTTAAAGGTCAAGTCCACCTCAGAAAAATGTTGATTTGAATCAATAGAGAAAAATCAGACAAGCACAATGCTGAAAATTTCATCAAAATCGGATGTAAAATAAGAAAGTTATGACATTTCAAAGTTTCGCTTATATTCAACAAAATAGTTATATGAACGAGCCAGTTACATCCAAATGAGAGAGTCGATGATGTCACTCACTCACTAATTCTTTTGTTTTTTATTGTTTGAATTATACAATATTTCAATTTTTACGAATTTGACAATTAGGACCTCTTTGCCTGAAGCACAAAATGTTAAAATAATGGAATTTCACGTGTTTAGGGAGGAATGAAACTTCATTTTACATGACAATGACGAGAAAATAAAAATATTTCATATTTCATATAATAAAATACAAAAGAAATAGTGAGTGATGTCATCAACTCTCTCATTTGGATGTAACTGGCTCGTTCATATAACTATTTTGTTGAAAATAAGCGAAACTTTAAAATGCCATAACTTTCTTATTTTACATCCGATTTTGATGAAATTTTCAGTGTTGTGCTTGTTGAATTTTTCTCTTTTTATTCAAATCCAGTTTTTGTTGGTTTGGACTTGTCCTTTAACAAGGGATTCAAGATGCTGAAGCTTTTGGTCACTTCAGATGCCAATTTGCATCTATTTCCTTTCCTCTTGACGGATTGTTCTGAAGAAGGTTTAAAACTCCCAACTACTTTCGGATGCGCGGAAGGCACATTTACATTTTGATAGTGTAAAGGATATGAAGGGTTCTATTTAGTGCAGAATGTCAATATTTTGGACATTGTTTGAAGAAGCTAACGCCCATTCAGCTCTTTCAGCCTGTTATTCACATCATTATATATCATAATGATCATTTTACTCACCAATATCCCACTAAGGCTTGGTCCCACTGCACTTGCGGATGCAGAGAGGATGTAAGAGGGAAAAGAATCTTGCCATCCGTTGGAAAATGAAATGTATCCATTGTGTACTCTTTGCATACGTGTTTCAGACGCTCTATATCGATCAAGCATCCGTCCACTGTGATTTCATTGTTCTCCAATTTTTTCTATTGTCTGGAGCGGATGAAAACGGATGGAGCCACCCCCGAAATTTTGCTTGTCCACTGTATCCGTTTTGAATACTTTTGTGTCCGTCGGCCAGTGGGACCAGGCATTAACAAAGTAGTACTGACAGTTGCACTATGAAGACACTCCCTTCTTGAGCATCACTCCATGTTCAGACTGCGTCCCTATTTCACCGCTATACACAATGGCTAACTTAATGTGTGAACACACCAATGATTTTACACTGTAATGTCAATGTAATTAGGAGCCCTATTTACCTTTGACTAAGAGGCGCGTTTCTGCCATGGCAGGCGGTTTAGATGACACGTGGTTGGTACTGGAGGGTACGATGGGTGTGTGGTGTACGGCTTGAGGCATTCGATTTGTGTTGTTACTCTAGGAAAATGAAAGGAAAAAATACTTAACATTATCTTGTTAAACCCACTAGAAACCTGGCTGATTATGTTATCATTTTGCACAGACCCCAACCTGCATGCAGGCTAAGTATTTATCTGGGGGTGTTTCATAAATGTTGTCAGCACTGACTAAATGTCGTTGCTGACGATTTCAGTGAAATTCTTGGTTTTAATTGGCTGTGAGGCACCTGCCTCCGACTGTTACTATAGTAACTGTTGGAGAAAGCCAACTTGTCAGTGCTGACAGCTTTCATGAAACGCTCCCCTGATTTAATTCAAAAATCAGAAGACTGCTTTAAACGCTATCTTTTCTTGTTTAACTTCTTGACAACAAGAATACCGTTTCATGAATGTTGCCAGCAACGAAGAGTAATTCTATTAACAGTGAAACACTGAGTGATTCCAGGCAAATCAGACTCCTGGAAAAGTTCTTAGATCCCCCTGAAAAATTTCCATGAAGACAATAAAAATATTGAGATGAATTTCAAATAAAACAAAAACTGGGGTGTTCCACAGGGAATTCAAATTGGGGCTATACTATTTAAAAACATTAAAAACACATCCCATTTCTCGCAACCAAAAGATATAAGAGTACATCGAAAAAGATATTCTCATCCCTACACCAAAAGTAGAAACTTGAGGGAACAGAATCCTGTTATTTACTGAACAGACAAGCTTTCAAGTGATATAATGAAAATTCAGCACTCCTAAAATAAAAATCTCTCCCTTAAAGGTAAATGCTAGTTTTGGTAACGATATCAAAATGAGCTTGTACAAAATCCAGTTAAATGACCACCAAAGTGTCTGTTTGTATAAATAAAACGTATGTGCCAAAGGATTCTGGAAGAAATTGTGTAATTGCTGAGAAATCAGCAAATAAGCACAGGATTCGGGTAGAGCGTCGGGCCTGACATTCAAAGCAATAATTATACACTGTCCCAAGTGCGCTTATCTGTGTTGGGGATCTTCAGTCTGAACATTTTTCAGCTTAGATTTCAAGATTTCACAAAGTTCAGTTTATGTAACTGTTCCAAATCTAGATCCTCGATGATATACTGACAATTAAGCCTTGTTTTACAGACTTTCTCATGAAATCAGTGTTTACTGCAACTACTGGAATTTCTCTATAAAGAAGAGAGAAAACAAATCATTGTTTGATGAGTAAGTTTTATACCATGGAAGGATATGTTGGTCTGGCTGTGTTCGTATGGATGGCATTGGTGGCAGTTATGATATCTCTAGGTAGCGCCCTCATGGGCAGCGAGAAGTTAAAGGTGGCGGCCATGATGGCATTGCGGAGAATCTCCTCCACGATGACAAGGTCAACTCCATCATTTTGCTGTAATATAAAGATAACAAGAATGATTAGCAACAATTATAATAGTGATATTATTGACTTCCACTTTATACATTGAACAGTGATAAATCAATTAAAACAGGGATTTCTTTGCAAATATTTAGGTCTGTCTAATATCAGTGACTACTACAGAAGAGCACATCTTAATTTTGGAGAAAAGATCACTGCTCCAAAAGCAACGGATGGAGTACTCATAAATAATGATACTCAATAAAAACCATGATAAACTTTTTATAAAGAAAAAATCTGTTATCACTTCATGTTTGTTGTATAGAACCAATCATGTTTTGAAGAAATGCATATTTGCGTAGACAGCTAAGATCATAAAGTAAAATATTTGCCTAATATTTTGTTTCTGAATAGCAACCAAAGGAGTTAAGGTTCTTAAATCACACATCATTATGACAGTATTTTCATATTTGATTCTTTTTAAGCCTTTACCAACTGTATACCCCGGTGGGGTCACTCAATATGACTTGGGGACCGCATGACCGTTACCAAAATCGCGAGAAAAGGGGTCAATTTCAAGGAACGTCCGCGGACAGAACACTCCTCGAAGTAGTGAAAATAGGGGTGCTCACCGTCCTCGATCTGATGGAAATAGGGGTCAGGAAAAAGGGGAGAGCGATAACGGGAAGTAAAATCCGTCGCCGAGTCACCAGCCGCAGAGGGCGCGCGCATCATGCTCTGTATCTTTATATGGACAACTCTACATTTATTTCTACAAAGAATTCTACCGTTACTTTTCTTATTTTTCAAGAAAATAAAGTTCTTTTGGATTATTGTATCAGTATGACTTGGCTATGGGTCATCTTTAAGGACTGAGCACTCTGACGCCTGTGTTGCAATTTCCTCTAATGAGGAAAGGGTGTTAAATACCCTGTCCTTGAAATACGGTAAATAGGGGTAAATTTGCGAAATGGGCATAAGTGTCCTTACAATCTTATAATTAGGGGTGTTTCAAGGTACCATTTTACCGCAATTTTGTCCTTGTTTTGCGTGAAAATAGGGGGGTAAATTTCACAAAATGTCCTTGAAATTGACTGCAATAGGGGGTCACTTGCATTTGTGGTAACGGTCATACGTGTCCCCCTCTGCGGCTGAGTGACCCCACCGGGCTGTATACAGGCAGTCACTGTGCAAAGCCAATGGGAATTACAGAATTCAATAGTCAACAGGTTCATCCATTGCATACCTGAACCAGGTGATCCCTGTTAACCCTATCTAGGCCGAGGGGGGGGCTCGGAGGCCCCCCCCTCAACGAATCGCGCAATATTTTCGCCGCGCGGAATTTTTTTACTGCGCTGCTCGCTGACTTTTTACTTTCAAGTCTTGCGCAACATTTGAGACCAACTTTGCGTCACCGCGGTACATGGTTCCAAAATTACGCAACATTATGTTCGTTCATGTCAGACCGAAAATTGCTCAAAAACATGATTTCGTGTACAAAGTCAATGCAAATTGTGTTTTCAACCAAAATTCATAAACGTCGGAGGCCCCCCCCCCCCCCGGCCATATGAACTCCCAAAATACCCCAGCCTAGATCAAGTGAAAAGCCTATAGGAATCACAGATCTACGTAGTCAACAGGTTAACCCATTGCTTACTGGAAACATGTGATCCCAGTACAAAACCAAATGTGAATCACAAAATTCAGTATTCAAAAGGTTAACCCATTGCCTACTAGAACGAGTTGATCCCTATACAAAGCTCACTACCTAATGAAATGGAGTGATCCTGTACGTAGTCTACATGTATATGAATTATAGAATTCAGTAGTCAAAATATTAACCCATCGCCTACTGGAACTGTACAAGCCAATGAGAATTCCAGAAGCTACATGTAGCTTACCCTTGTGTTTGAATTCTTTTGTGGTTTGATGTTGAGTTGAAGATCAGGTCTTCTGTCCCAGTTTGCTGTCAGGTGCCATTCCTCACCAAGTCCACGCACCTGACAACGAACCTAAAGAAACAATAGAAAATATCATATATATCATTTTAATATAAAAATAGATTTAAGTATAATAATGATATCTTCATAAAGAGTAAACCTTAAGAAATAGAAATGGTTATAATATTATCATTATAAAGCATTCGTCTATTATACCAAGGCAACAAGTTTAAGTATCTGGAATATTTCACACCCCTTTAATAATGAATCCTCCTCTTCTTCCTCCTCCTCTTCCTCCTCCTCCTCCTTCTTCTTCTTCTCTTTCTTTTTCTTCTTCTTCTTCTTCTTCCTCTCTTCCTTCTTCTTTTTCTTCTTCTTCTTCTCTTTCTTCTTCTTCTTCTTCTCCGTCTTTGTCCTCCTCTTCCTCTTCTTCTTCTTGTTCTTCTTCTCCGTCTTTGTCCTCCTCTTCTTCTTCTTCTTCTTCTTCTTCTTCTCCTTCTTCTTCTTCTTCTTCTTCTTCTTCTTCTTCTTCTCCTCCTCTTCCTCCTCCAATATTATCATGATAAGGCATTCGTCTTTTATACCAAAAGGCAACAATTTTATGTATCTGGAATATCCCACACCCCTTTAATAATGAAAATATAAAGTTGTTAATAGTGACAGGTAGCCTATATTATAGGTCCATGCCTATACATTGCAATTATCTATTCAAAGGTTTAGGAGGAAAGACACCTGTATGAGGTACATTACCTTTGAGTCAAAATTTAGAAAATTGATGTTTGATACAAAATTGGTGGTATTACATGTATGATTGTCGGGTATTTGTGGTTTTTATGTGGTTAGCATTATGGGTTTAGATGAAAGAATGATTACAACCACAAATCAACACAAAGTTCAATACGAAACAGAAACACATTGACTGAACATACAAAGACAAAAATACAGGATGAATAAAATATATAAACGATTTTGAAAAAAGACATCGGCCCCATTGCATGAAGTCACTTTTATCAGGGTTCCCACAGAAATTTGAAAACAGAATTCTACGACTAAATTGCTGCTTTCCATCCCGCGATGTCCAGGGAGTTATGTAGAATTTGGGACGTCACAAAACTGGGGAAAATGGAATGAACACCAATTATAATAGCAGAGTATGATCACAGAGTATGAGAGTTGCGAGACAAGAAAGACTGGAAAGCTACCATAGCCAAAAGGTATCAAATGCAATTCCATGACTTTTCACAAATTTTCCAAATTCCCTGACTTTCCATGACCATAAATTTTTCCATGACTTTCCATGACTGTGGAAGCCCTGGTTATACGGGAACTTTGCCATGCAAAGGTAACTTTCATTCAATCCTTGATTTTGATAGGGTGTTGATCAAAAACCACTGAATGGCAAAGTTACCATGTAAAAGTAACTTTTATGCAACAGGGCCCCGAAAAGACAATTGTACTTGCACAATATCCATCTGCCAATGAAAGTTTACTGATGAGCACAAGAAAACAAGAATTTCAAAACAGAACATGAAGATTAACAAGCAAGAATATCAGGGAGATAATAACTGTATTTCCAAGCAAATAAATGGAATATGAAATTTTATACTGTGATGAGAATTCAATTTGTATACTTGGGATACAAAAGAATATCGGAAGATATTTCTTGATCAAACCTTTGGTGTGAAACGAACAATATAAATCATCTCCAATTATTTTCAATGGATGATCATATGCGAGTGATAAAACAGTTTTCAGTAACACCAAAAATGTAATAGTTTATCTGACTTGGACATAGGCTAGCTGGGCTACACCTTTGAAGATAGAAATCAAAATAACTGTCCCCTAAGTGAACTTGAAAACTGAATTGAATTTGAATTCATGAATAGACGAGGCTAAATAAAGAGATAATTCAACTCTTTCGGAATTCACACCATTGGTTGAGTGGATTGAGTATGTAACTGTAGTGTTTGACCTTAGCCTGGGAGAATATAGGTATTCACACACAGGCTATTGCTTGCCCCCCGGACCGGGGGGGGGGGGCACTTCCATTGACAAGTGGATACCATGCATGACCATGGGGTTTCGAAAAAGCACCCTAAACAAGTATTTTCCACCCCTTCACACAAGTATTGGCATGTGAAACCCTACCCTTTAATACTAAGCATTGGAAACAAAACGGTACCCTTGACAAATATTCCCTGAATTCACCCCCCAAAAAAAAAAAAAAAAAATTAGAACGATGTCTTAATTGTTATGTCACGGACGTCGGCTTTACCTTTACTATCATAAAGTTTAGTACCACAACACCCACCTCGCTCAAATCGGACCCAAAACACGTACTTGTTGGGGCAAAAAGTACATTTTCCATTATCCTTCACTATTTTAGAGTTTTTGACACAATTTTATTACAACATTCCCTGTTTTTAGTGCAACTTGGTATTAGGTTCAATCCCCATGATGCTAAAACTACACCAGAGTTGAATCCATGGTGTAATTCCAACATCAGTGGTGTTATATTATATCACATTCTATTTTAGAGTGGAACTTGGTGTTATATTCAATCTCCAGGGTGTAAAAAACCACATTTAAGTTGAATTCATAGCCCCGTATTCTGAAGTCGGGTTTAACTTAAACTCGGGTTTAAAGTAGTGGTTTAACTATGGAAAGCCAGTTGTTACATAAATCTCTAAAAGGAGAGGTTCAATGTATCAGCTCATTTGACTCCCAAAACATTATCAACTGTCTGGGAAGAATAAGTAGACAATTGTCTTCACCATTAAAGAATTACTAAATAGCACAGTAAACATGAGAAGCATTCACTGTAAAAGAATTTTGAAACATTTGGCTTCCCATAATTTTAGCACAGAGTTAGACTGTCCATGGTCTAAGTTAAACCTGACTTCAGAATACAGGCCCATGTGTTTGCTGAATACCACTACCAGTTGCTGATATATTACAATACATGCACATTCTCTATATCATAAAATAGCCTTAAAACCGGACAGATTGAATTTTTTCAACATGCACTCATCGGAGTAAAATCGAACGAATTACTAAAACGCTAGAGCAAAACAATGCATAATAGAACCAAAACTAGACAATGGACGTTAAATGGCTACCGATAGC
The DNA here is from genome assembly GCF_018143015.1 of Lytechinus variegatus. Taxonomy (NCBI): domain Eukaryota; kingdom Metazoa; phylum Echinodermata; class Echinoidea; order Temnopleuroida; family Toxopneustidae; genus Lytechinus; species Lytechinus variegatus. Next base: position 3,267,383 of record NC_054747.1, on the reverse strand, counting down.
CATGATTTGCTGTCAAGGTAAACAACCTCTTTTTCTCTTTAGCATTTACTTGTTCAATCTCTATGGTATTAAAATTACACCAGTGACTACATTGTAAATGGTGTTATATTACATTTTATTTTAGCACTACTTGGTGTTATCTGTAATCTCCATGGTGTATTGTTAAAACCTGAGGGTGTAGTCCTCTCAGAACATCGCTTGGTGGTGTTCTTAACACTAGCACTACTAAACACCAGTCATTGGAACGTTGTGGCCCAGTGGATTAGTCTCCGGACTTTGAAACAGAGGGTCGTGGGTTCAAATCCCGGCCATGGCGTAATTTCCTTCAGCAAGAAATTCATCCACTGTGTGCTGCACTCGACCCAGGTGATGTAAATGGGTACCGGCAGGAAGTAATTTCTCAAAAGCTGTGTGCGCCTTTATCGGTAGCCTAGCTTAGCCGGGGTAATAATAATAGCAGTGCATTTTTAAAGCGCCATGAGCACCGAAAGGTGGACCTGTGCGCTATATAAGTAGCCACCATTATTATTATTATTATTATATTACAGTGTACACACAAATCAAATAGAGCTTTCATTTACCTGGAGAGAGTCGACTCAACACCCACGGATGCGGAGTGGATTAAATTACTGTGGTATTGAAAATCAATTTAACCACATTCAATAGTGCATGATGTATGGATTCATTAATACGGCTTGATTACAAATATACCACGCATAAACCACAGAGTGTTTAAGGGAAAGTATAAACACTGATATGATATAGAGCATAGAGGGCAATACAGGTTTGACAAATGCAGTTGAAGAGTATTTCAATTTTTTTTTTGGGGGGGGTCTTAGCCTTTTCTTTCCTCGGATCTCTTACTTCTCCTCTTTTTCCAAAATGGTCTTTCCATTCGTTTTTATATCTCCGTTTCTTCTTTCTTCTGCTCACACTCCTTCTTATTTACCTTTTCCTTCTCCTTTTCTCCTCCTGTTCCTTCTTTTTATTTTGATTTTCCTGCTTCTTATTCTCATTTACCTTCTCCACATTCAGCTTGTATATTTCCTCCTTCTTCCTCCCTCTACCTCCTCCTTCTTCCTCTTCCTCTTCCTCCTCCTTTCTTGTTCTTGTTTTTCTTCTCCTTCTCCTTCTTCTTCTTCTTCTTCTTCTTCTTCTTCTTCTTCTTCTTCTTCTTCTTCTTCTTCTTCTTCTTCTTCTTCTTCTTCTTCTTCTTCTTCTTCTTCTTCTTCTTCTTCTTCTTCTTCTTCTTCTTCTTCTTCTTCTTCTTCTTCTTCTTCTTCTTCTTCTTCTTCTTCTTCTTCTTCTTCTTCTTCTTCTTCTTCTTCTTCTTCTTCTTCTTCTTCTTCTTCTTCTTCTTCTTCCTCTTCTTCTCCTTCTTCCTCTTCTTCTTCTTCTTCTCCTCCTTCTTCTCCTTTTTCTTCTTCTCCTTCTTCTTCTTCTTCTTCTCCTTCTTCTCCTTCTTCTCCTTCTCCTCCTTCTCCTTCTTCTCCTCCTTCTCCTTCTTCTCCTTCTTCTCCTTCTTCTTCTTTGTCGTCGTCTTCTTCTTCTTCATTATCATCACTATTACTATTATTATCATTATTATTATTCAGACGCAATATTATACCAAAAAAATGAAAGCGGGGGAATGAGTCAGAGTAAAGAGAGGAAAAGGCATATAAAAATGGGTATCAGCACGGTGGGGGTAAAAGAACAAATGAAAAACAGAAAAAAATGTTTCAAAACAGAAGGAAGGGAAGATATAAAGAAAATGAGAAACAGGGACAGAGATAAATGGAAGAGAAGAGATAAGGATTTTATAAAGCTTCAGAAAAACTTTAAGGGAAAAGACAGAGAAGAAAAAAGAGGAAAATGGAACAAAGAAAAGTGACAGGAAAGACATCTCTAGAAGCAAGATGATGAAGAGGGAAAGACAAAGAGAGGTGAGAAAGAGAGTTAATAATATTTCAGAAAGGTGTTTTCACTATAAATATCCGCAAGTTGATGCATTAATAATAATCATTTCATTCCAAGCACCAAGACGGGGGTAGGCATACAGATGGCTTATTGAGCTTTGCAGGTAAGGGGGTGAGATGGCATGGCGTTCCTGCAATTCTTCTCAGCTTGGCACAGTCTGTATCAAATTACTGAATATGATTCACAGAATAAATAGAGCCCCAGGCTTCCGTACACTGTATGATTGGCTATAGTATAGGGGTCTATATCTCCAGTTTCACTTTATTCTGTTCTCATAGAATAATAATAGTAATGCGCATGGTACGCATGATTTTACGAACTGGCTCAACCCCGTTTTGGGGAAAAAATTAGCAGAGCTCTTCCAAAATGCATACATGTACATGCACTTCTTTTCAAATATTAAGAGAATGAATACGAATTGCGGACAAAATTCTGCACATTGTAAAAGAATAGAATTAAGCTTTAAATTGGTATAAATAATTGATCTGATTTATTTCAAAACATGAATTATGAGGGTCTAAAAAACATTTATACTTTGAACGCCATTATCTCGAAATCATGTTTTGGAGAGAAGAAAGTGAAAGCATACTAAAAAGAATTATAAAAATAGCTGTAGAACTTTAATTCTACAGTACCAATTAAAACCATGGATTAAACTAGTGTAAAACTTGTTGGCTATAAGAACTCCAATAGTTGTTCAACACTATAAACAACCATAACTAATTTATTTAAGATTTAATATTAAAACTAAACTTTTTAATAAGACTTTATACATTCATTCAAAATCTTAAAAATCTAGTCTTAAGTTAATATATTAAACATTGTTGAATAGCAATTATATCTAAACAGCAATTTTACTGAGTACATGTGATAGCAGCCTCCATTCACATACATGTAGACGATGTAGTAGACATTACCTAGAAGCTAACAGCATTCTCCTCAATTAGAAGTACAGTAATACATTCCACAGGCAATGAATGTAATAAACTTCATTCCATCACATACTCACTCCTAGTCTACAGTTACTGCATTACTGAGTACAATGAATTTGAACAGTATGTTCCGAAGAGTAACCATTAGTTGTATTAAACCTTAAATCTTTTATTCAAAAAGTGACTAACTCCTCTAATATGGGACAACATGGTGTGATATCATTAAAAAAGCATTTTGGTGGTGTAATAAAAAACACATTTTGGTTTGCATGATATGCCTGCAGTGCGATATAAGAGCATATCGCACGATGCACTGAAATTTCACAAACTCCCGAAAGCCTAAATGTTCAAAAAGTTTATGTGCAATATTATGGCATGTTGCATGGTCAGATGAATAATTATCTTATTTGCACATAGAAAGTTTGCGGTATCCCAATCTATGGCTTACAATTTAAGACTTGAATACATTGTATTCTTGTACGAGTTGTATGTCATAATGATGTGTGCTTAGGTTCCCCTCTCTTCCTCTCTCTCCTTCTCTGTTTCATACTCACCAGCAGGCAGCAGTCACCTCTTGAGCACACATTCTGTAATATCAAATTATTTCACCACCACACTTGGTAGCCTACTTCAACTAGGTCATCACAGCAGCACTGCTCTAGGCAAAGCCTCACTTACCCTCCCCCATCCCATCCCCTACCTCCTTCTCTCCCCCCCCCCCTCCACCTCCACCTCCTCTTGCACACATCTTGTCTTCCATGACAACTCTCTAAAGGTTCCGTCTGCACCATCCCGAGTTTTCAAATCAGCGCGTTATTTCTGATCCGGCAAATTATCCCGATCTGAACAATCTTGAGATTATTTGCAATGGAGACGCAATTATCGCGCTAGTTCGTAGGATTAATCTCGAGATTGCAATCCCAAGTCAACTTGGGATTATTTGCAAAAAAAAAACGCTATTTCACGAATTATCGCGCTAATTCGTAGGTGCAGACGCACTCGGGATTATTTATTCACGGCGTCAGACCATGCATCGATGCCTCGCTCGAGCAGGAATTGCTCTTCTTGCGATGGTGGAGACGGGGTTTCTTGAATCTCGAGATTAATCGCTAAGAGGGCCGATCGGGCTAAAATCTCGAGCAAACTCGGGATGGTGCAGCACCGCCTTAAATGCTTAAGAACTAATCTAGTCCCCAATCACTCTCCCCTTGGCGTGATACTAGGAACCAATCCCTTTGGAGTGAACTGTAATCCTTTGAGAGTGCAATTATGACTCCTTTTGAACTGCATATGCCTCCTTTTGCAGTTCACTCCAAAAGGAGTCATAATGCATTCTGGAAGGATGTACGGTTAATGTAAAAGTTAAGTTGCTCTTAACTTACGGACAGTTTTACGAAGCACCCACATGGTAAGGTGCCTTCAACTCTGCACATGTATTAAGGCCTATTTTCTAAATAATAAACCCTTCACAAAGCATCTTCCATTTTATGATGGTCATATGGGTGAGTTCATATCTACTCCTGATGAAAGGGGGTTACAAATTAACCAATCAAAACTCACAGGGTCATACCAGGTCAGACATCATACCGGGTCAAGGTGGTTTGATATATTCAAAATTATTCCTAGCAGTGAATTGTGATGTACAGGTAGTTTTTTTATCTGACAAAAAGGGGTCACTCACCAACCAAAGAAATCATGGGGTGATTTGAAATCAGAGGTTTACATGTAGGTCAAAAGGATTCCAGATGATAAGCGCTGCATCAATTTTAAGTATCTATCACAAACATTCACGACTCCACCAATCAGACACAATTCATGAGGTCATGTAAGATCACAGGTAATACTAGGTCAAAGGTAACATTTTCTTTTTTAAGACACTTTTTGAGTACTGTACCAATTCCCAACAGCTATCGGTAGTTTCATGTCCACTCCTTATATTCTAGGGTTACAAATTGAACTATCATAAAAGATTCATGAGGTCATATCAGGTCAGAGGTCATCAGGTCAGAGCCAGAGGTCATATCAAGTCAATTTAAAGGAAATATACTCTGAAGAGAGCTACCTATTCCAGGGGAGCGTTTCATGAAAGGACTTGTCGGACGTTTTATCCGACAGTTACTATAGTAACACTGCTTCTCAACCAATCAGAATCCAGGAAAGTTGTCAGATTTGACAACTTGTCGGACGAAAATACTGATGAAACGCTCCCCAGATCTCTATGGATAGTTTCATATCTACTACTGATCTTAATGGGTCACTAAATAAATGAAACAATCAGACACAATGTGTGGTCACACTAGGTAAGAGGTCATACCAGGTCGAAGGTCATATAATGTCACTGTAGAAGATGTCCTTTGATAGTGTTGCATCAATTTCAAAAAGATAACAAAGGGTCATTATTTTTTTTTCCTTCACATTTGACCAGGAAAATATGATGTGTGCCGTTAACTCCAATTTTCATAATTTTCTCTACATTCATTATTTACGGTTATAAACTCATGAATGGTGTCGTATTTATGTGAGGAGCAGAGCCAGGATTTCTCAACCTTGCACTCGAGGAAAATTAAACCTTGGAGATTGAGTACACACCTTTAAAAAAATGGCAACCAGAACCTTTATCAACCCTCTTTCCTTCCACTGTTGTAGTTTCAAAACAAACATCTTTTATTGCTTTACTCAATTTACATCCTTTGAAGTGGGACAGTTTTAAGGGTTGGAAAGTGATGGACTCATCCCCTTTAAAGATACCGTTAAACCTCATACTTGTAATAAGAACCGACATCCATGACGCGGCGACATATATCATACACCTACACTTAGAGAGTGTGTTCACATATCAATGGATGACCAAATCGCCAAAGGATGTACTGTGGTATGAACAGATTCAAATTTTCTGCATTCCTGTATAAATTATTTACAAGACATTCTAGTTGTGCAATGTATAGCAGTTGAAGAGCACTGTGGACGAGTGTTCTAGTGTCTTGGGCTTTGAAACAGAGAGCTGTGGGTTCAAATCCGAGCCAGGGTGTAATTTCCTTCAACAGGAAATTGATCCACCATGTGCTGCACTCAACCCAGGTGAGCTAAACTGGTACCTGGCATGAATTTATTTCTTGAAATGCAGTGCATATGACAGCTGCTCTGATAAAGACAGGGTAATTATGATGCATAAATTGGAGCGCTCAGAAACTTCTCATAAGGTAAAATTTTGAAGCTGTATACATGATCAGTCAGATAACTAAACACTATTACCTGTAAAATCCAGAGAAATATATTTTTTTTCAGTTGACTAAATGTATTATTATGTGGTTTATACAAGTAATAGTGAGTTAAAGATATCTGACTGGAGTGTAAGCAAACTACAGTTATCAACATAAGCACATCATCACATAATTATCCATAACATACATGTGCTTACAAAGGAACTTGGATATTACTACCCTGTCTTCAGCCTGGTATCCCTTTTATCATTCTGTATTTCAAGAAATCAATTCCTACCAGGTACCAATGTCCCTCCCTGGGTTGAGTGCAGCACAAATGAAGATAAATTTCTTGCTAAAGGAAATGATGACATGACTGAGATTCAAACCCGCAACCCTTACCCTTACCCTCTATTTCAAAGTCCTGACACTAATCCAGTGAGCCACAACACTCCACGATATTGGACGTTGTTCTTAAAACCAAAACAAAACTGCTTGAGATTTGCTGGAGTTTTGGATTGTGATGCGCAATGGATTCAAAAAAAAAAATGCCCATCAAATGTCAATGTCAAAGAACAGCTGCGAGGTCTTTGTAAAAAAATGTATGAACCGAAACGGCATTTTGGTACCAATTTTCGGAACTGAACAAAAATTGCAAATATGTTTTTTGTCCATAGTTCAAGAAGAAACTGCTGTTATGATTCACCACTTTTTGACCAAGACTTTTTGGATTTGCTTTGTCATAAAAGGCAATTGAAAATACATTTTCTATGTTGTCAAATCTGTTGTGGGTCTTGGAGCAAAAAATCCCTGTCTCTAGAGCTCTAAGGGTCACATGTGAACAGGGCTTCGTGGTCTTGAACTCCTCACAGAGCATACAACGCTAAATCAATGTCCCTCTAAATGTCACATGGAATGTGACTGCACCATGCCGCCATCTTGAAGCCAACCCCGGCGGACAAACACTAGACAGTTTGTTTACGTCTCTTCATTAAACAACGCCCGATCATTAAACATCACAGAGTGAAAAGGAACAGGCAAGAAGACTGCCTGAAGATGGTTGAGTTTGCTGTATCACCTCTGCACGCATCAATTTCCAAATTACATATTCAAAACAAAGAAACCAGCAAGACTTCAGTGTACACAGAGCACTGTAATATTAGGTTATCAGACTTTGCTAATCAAATTGAGAACCAAATACTGAAGAAAGTGTAGTCTGTGTCACAGGCATATGTATAGTACATTGTGCACCATCTTTCATTTCAAATTCTCAAATTATTGAATTATGCTTATTGTTTTCAGTCTCGTCCTTCACACTGTTCACGCTTGTCAGCAACAATATTCTCTGACAGTTACCATAGCAGCGATATTCTCTGACAGTTACCATAGCGATGATATTCTCTGACAGTACCATAGCAACAGTCAGAGATCAGAGCTTCTCGGCCTGCAATGAACAGCCAAAGATTTCACTGCATATGTCAGATCCAGCTGCTAGCAGCATTGGTAAGTGCTCACAACTTTTATGAAACAGTGCTCTGATTATGTGAGCATTTTACCCTGTAGAAGATGTGGGGTACTACCTTTCTAGGTGATCAACATATGAGCACTTGCGACTATCATAAAGAGGCAAGTGTTGTGGCCCATCGTGGCCCAGTGGATTAGTCTACTTCATAAACTTGGAAACAGAGGGTCATGGGTTGGAATCCCAGCCAGGGCATCACTTTCTTCAGCAGGAAAACGATATAACAATGTGTTGCAGTCAACTGAGGTGGGGTAAATGAGTACTGGCTGGCAGGAAGGAATTCCTTAAAAACCTGTAAGCGCCAGAATCGGCAGACTTAAACTTATCACCATATTTTAGTACTGGTCATTCAGAATCCCCTCAAAATTTGGCGGGTGGCAAACCGCGGCATCAGCGCCAAAGTTATTCAGCTTCATTTCCTATTTAGAGCTTCTACATGTTAGCAGTGCTCGGTAAGACTACATAACTGTCATCCCCTATATCACCTTATTCCTGGGTTGATGACTCCCTTTAAAGCTTCTTAGCAGTATTGGTAAAGCTTGCTAAAGCTGATGAAAGCCACTCACATCACGCTATACACATTAGGCATGCCTAATACGGCTAGCCTGCCAGCGTGGCTGCCAGCCTGTCTGTACGGTCTAGCTAACTGGCACTATGAGGTGAATATACATGAAGACAGTCACTGATTTATTGTTTCTAAAATCAGGCCCTTGACTTTGATCCCTTGGAGTCATGTACAGCTAAGCCCCCTTCATATTCAGAAAACAACTTTAACAAAATAAAAATCAACTCCTTTCACACTCAGAAAATATATAAACAAACAAATAGGCCTATCTCAGTACTGAAAAACTAAATTTTAAAAATGTAGTGACATATACAGTATGTTTTGATTTATTATTTCAGGCCCTTGACTTTGCTCCCTCAGAGTGATATACAACTTACCCCTTTCAGACTCAAAAATAAGTTTTCAGAATAAATTTCAAGACTTTCACATTCAAAAAACAAGTGTCAGGAAATAATATCAACTCCTTTCACACTCAGAAGATATATAAACAAACAAATAATATATAAAGGTAATGAAAAACGAAAATAGAAAATAAAAAAGACAGAGTGATATGGACAGTATGAGGATTGCAGAATAAAGACATATAACAAAACAAAAACAGTCAACAAATTATGGATACACATAAAAGCACCTTACACCATTAAGCAACATTGAAAGACTTGAAAACTTAAAGTAATATACTGTATATTACTTTCACAAAAATATGAAATAGAAAAATATATTTAGCTGTTGGAAAAAAATTTTACATGTATATTGAAACTTTTGAATGTGCATGAAGTGGCATGTGACGTAGTGCAAACATTATGAAACATTTCTGAAAGAAATGTGTACTACAGTGAAATGCACAATGATAGCTTAAGCTTTTTCTTTTGCTTTTAAGAGTCATATTAAAAATACATATAGATCACAAATAAAATTCAAAATAATATAGTGGGTACGATTTCACATTACAGAGAGGATTTAAAACCTACCTTAGTTTTAAGCTGTGGTTACATGGCAATTAGTAGGGGGAAAATTATGGTAGCGTATTAGTATAGAATTAAGGGATAATAGAACATTATCTAAACAGGAAACATGGACTGTCCACTTTTGGAACCATCTACCAAGATGCCTTATCGGGGGGGGGGGGACTTTATAGTAATTATTTTCTTAAAAAATAAGAGCTTCATGACATTTTCTTTTCAATCTATGGTAACTGTGGTGCCTGGTTTTCATGAGCACTCATGATGACTACAGGTTTGGTTTTTATGATTAGTAACCAAGTTTTCGGTTGGATCTTTTTTTTTTCAAAATGGACCCCTACAAATAAGCTCTATGACATTTTGTAAGGTAGCAATCCTTCCGATGGAAAATCTGCAAGCTAAGCCAAACCTTGAACCCAAGCTCCAAAACTAAATAAATCCTTCTCTTTACATTGTTCTAAACAAAAAATCTATTACAATCCTAACTCTAACCCTTTGCCATCTGAGATATTAAAACAGAAGCATATGTTGTGTCACCATGAAAAACAGCATTTGCCAACAGTGTTCCAAAGTGGTAAATGAATAATGCCAATAAAACCAAGGATTTTAGTTCCTTCATCAGAGCTGACTATTTAGTCAACGGTGATAATATTGTTTCTTACAGACTTGTGATAATAACAAATTCACAATTTCTATAACAAATTTACCATCAGCCAATCAGATTGAAGGATTTCAGTAGCTTTTAACTGTTATTGTGAATTTATTATGAATATCATGATAAGTTTTATGAAATCAATGCAAAGGAGAAATCAATGGTAGATGTGAAGTTAGTCAAGTCCAAAAAAATAATAAAATAAAATTTAAAATATGATTACAAACGTGCATGCTGTTTAACAGGGATAAGGATTAACCACATTTTGAATGACATTCAAAGTTTCTTATTACGGATTAAACAACTATGTGGATGCTTTCTTTCTCCACAATTGTTATATTACTCAATAACGACCAAGGTAAAACTAGTTTTTAAAAATTCGGTCCATGATTACAACAAAAAAACATGACTTAACTTTAATATTCCTTTTAATATATATTTTTTCAATGACACCTTTCGAAAAGACTTGTTTATACTGAGACCAGAGATTATAATGGTCAGGAAAACTCCAAGATCAGAATTTCTCTTTTACTATACAAAATCCAAGGATTCGAACTAAATCTGGATTGGCTGAAATACTACATTCAGATATAAGCCTTGTGGATTAAAAAAAGCTGTATGATTTTAATTCAAATCTTTTCGGGATGTAAAAGAAAATACTTAAGACTAAAATATAAATGCAATATATTTAGCAGAACACTTTTTGCAGCTAGTCTGGATTTATTTGAATACAGTGGAGGATAATTATACTTTTTTTCTTTCAAAAGTGGCAAACAGTGAACAATACATACTCCTTACCATCCTTTCAAATATAAATGCATAACTATTATCTTTCCAAGTAAATTATCATCCTTCAAAACTGAATACAAAAAGGTGATATAAGAAATTATTACCTTTTAAGGTGAAATTAAATTACCATCCATTCAAATCTAAATACAACAATGTTATATAAGAAATTATTATCTTTACAGGTAAATTACTGTGACTTCAAATCTAAAAAAATAAAAGAAACTACTTTTTTTACAGGTACATTACCATCCCTTCAGATCTAAATGCAAAAAGGTGATATAAGAAACTATTACCTTTACAGGTATATTACGATCCCGTCAAATTTAAATGCAAAAGGGTGATATAAGAAACTATTACCTTTCCAGAAAGTCTGTTGACACTGACATCACAGGTAGATAGTTTGACACTGGCAGCTGTTTGCTGGGTTGCAAACACTATGAAACCAAACCCAGTTGATTCTAACTGACACGTCACTATCTGCAGAGTAAAAAAACAACGTCTGTTTAGTAACTTTGATTATCAAAACTGATTTAAAATGTATTCTGCATTTCTTGACCAGAAGTAAATCAAGGCACTATAAAGCATTGTCCTGGTAGACTGAAGGGCCAACACTTCAAAAAAGAGTTAGAAATTACAAACTAGTAACAACTATATAAAATGTCAGCTACATGTACCATGGCAACAAGACTCAACAGCCAATCAAAATCAAGACTTCCATGATGTTTACAATGTTGGAAAAGTTATCAACTTACCATAGTTGTCCGTCATTACGAAATGGGTTTACTGAACTGAACTATGTATACAGGTTAGGTACCTTAAAATATGCCACTTATCTAAGCCCTTAATACATTCGAACTAAGCACTTTACAAACATACATGTATGTAATACCCTGAACATTGGATTCTTTTAGTTTCTTCTACATTCAATAAGTAGTTATGTAGGTGAATATGGGCGGTACTCGGTACATGTATGCAGAGCTACCAAGTCTCACGCCTTATGCGTGAGACTCAAGCATTTTGGACTCTTGTTCATCCCCTCAAATCTCTGTCTCACACAACTATCACAGCCTATTCCCATATACATTGTACACAATGTCTGTGATCTCACTCCGATTCACAGAAAAATCTCACGCATAGCTGGTCTTTGAACTTGGCATCTCTGATGTATGATACGTTGACACCCCCATTTTCAGCCTAAATTTCCGTTCTAGAGCATCACCAATTCAGAAAGCCACAGAAATTCCAATTTTTCCAATTCCGGAGGCCCTCAAATTTGTGATTTCTCACTCCATAGAGCGGCGAGCTCAATCAGTGTGGAGCCATTATGCCGGCCTGCCAAAGCTCCCCGCACCAGCAGTTCACTTGTGCTGGCCCGATATCAATCTAGCAAGACGAGAGCATTTTGGGCCCAAGATCTAACGAGTTCTGGAGACCCCCGTTTTATATGTAGTCCGTTACAGAGCATTGCATTTTTAGTGATCGTTGATCCAAGAGCGGTTCCTGAGACCCCCATTTTAAGACCTATATTGAGTTCTAGAGCCCCCTATTTTTGAGTTGACAGAGCACATTTATAGGTATCAATTTATAATTCAAGTACCACCCCCCCCCCCCCCGGGTGAAAATTGTATATCGATTTTGACAAGTTACATTGTAAAGCTTTTAAGATGTGCTTTTTTTCAAATCTCCCAATTCATTTTGGGCGACTTATTGTTCATTTCATGTAATTAGTTTGTATAGGTGAGAGTAAAGACAAGTTGTTGGTCTGAATGTGTTATGAGAAATGTGTGTTTGGGCAAGAGTGTGTGTGTACATCTAGTGGAATTGAATGTGCATTGGATGTAAGGGGGTATGTCTATATGTGGAGCGAGGGAGAAAGTGTGTATTGGGGGGTGAGTTTACAGTTGTGTGTATTTCTGAATGTGGGGTGGGAAGTGCATATTAGTGGGTGAGTGAGGGTGTGATGTCTGTATGCGGGATAATAATAATAATAGTAATAGGCATTTATATAGCACCATCTATCTAGAAATATTCTATTCCGAGGCACGTTGTTATTATTATCATTACCCGGCTTTAGCTCGAGCTGCCTTTCAGCGCTCATGCATTCAAGGAATTAATCCTGCCGGGTACCCATTCACCTGACCTGGGTCTAGTGCAGCACAATGTGGATAAATTTCTTGCTGAATGAAATTACGCCATGGCTGGGATTCGAACCCATGACCCTCTGTTTCTAAGTCAGAAGACCACTGGGCCACAACGCTCCATAGGGACAGGTTGTAAACACATATTGGTGAATAAATCAATAGTGTGGTATGTGTATATCCATATGTGGGTTGGGATTAAAGGGAAGTTCACCCTGACAAAAAGTTTATTGTAAAAATAGCAGAAAAAATAATAAAAAATATTGCCGAAGGTTTGAGAAAAATTCATCAAATAATTGAAAAGTTATTAGAATTTCAATTATTTGATTTGTGACGTCATATGCGAGCAGCATTCCTACATAGCGAATGGTAAAAAATCAATGAAATGTCATTTTCTCAGAAAATTGAAAATGGTTTTCACTGTAACTTTTGTATATCAATAGACAAATCATTTCACACCCGATCATGAAAAGAAAACAAAATTAAGTCATCAGGAACCATACAAAATTTGAAATTCATACATTTTATATTATGTAACACATGGGGCAGCTGCTCGTTTATGACGTCACAAATCCCAAATTTTGAACTCTAATAACTTTCTTACTCTTTAACAGATTTTCCTCAAACCTTCACCAATATTTTTTTACTATTTTTTCTGCTATTTTTACAACAAAGTTTTCTTCAGGGTGAACTTCCCCTTTAAGTGTGCCTCTATGTCTATATGTGGGTGGGGAAATCAGTATTGGTGGGTGAGTTTAAGAGTGTGTGTCTGTATAGTTGAGGGTTAAAGGCCAAAATTCACAACTTAGGTGGTTTTGAAAATCCACGGTTGAATCCATGGTTTATCCAGATTTCCTGTATAAATTACGCTTAATTCTGCACATATCAGGCGCGTGTACAAAAAATTATCCAGTGTTGATGTGCGCATTGCCCACAGTGTGCCTGTTACCATGGTCGGGCGCGTGTATAAAAAATTATTCAGTGGTGATGTGCGCACTGGCCACGGTGCGCCTGTTACCATGGTTAGATACGCTATTTCATTCATGAGTCCACTGTTTAAAGAGTGAACTCATGAATAAAATAGCTTGGATAACCAAGGCAGCAGGCATCAATTTGGCGCACTGTGACAAAAGCGCGCATCAGCATTGGAATTTTTTAATATACGCCGTAAAATAAGCGCAATTTATACAGGAAATCTGCATTTAACCATGGACCCAAAACCACCTTTGTGAATTCGGGCCATAGTGTTTACTGGTGGGCGAGGGTAAGGATGTGTCTATAACTGTACATGTATAAACGATGGGCATGTTGAAGTGTGTGTGTGTCTGTGGGTGTGAGTTAAGTGTGTGAGTATGTGGGGTTGACAGTAAGTATTTACTGGTATATGAGTGCAAGGATGACAGTCTATGACTGTATGTGGTGTGGGAAATAGGAGTGTAAGTGTGTGTCTGTCTGTATGTGCGATGGAGATAATAATAATAATAGCGGTGATGTGGAAGAGGTTCATCGTGGTGAAGGATTGAGTAGAAGAAATAACCAGTTGTCTCACGATGTAGCAAACGTAGTTTGCTACATCGTGAGACAACTGGTTATTTCTTCTACTCAATAATAGCGGTATTTATAAAGCGCCTTTTGCCTGAGGATACAAAGCGCTGCTATTATTACCCCGGCTTTAGCTCGAGCTGCCATCACCGGCGCTCAGTGCATGCAAGGAATTAATCCTGCCGGGTACCCATTCACCTCTTTTGGGTCGAGTGCAGCACATTGTGGATAAATTTCTTGCTGAAGGAAAACATGCCATGGTTAGGATTCGAACCCACGACCCTCTGTTTGAAAGGCGAGAGTCAGAACCACTAGACCACGACGCGCCCGTTGTTGTGGGTAGGTGTTGTATGTGGGTGTGTGTGTGTGGTAGGGGGCGGAGGTTTTTAAAGCATAAGGTCACTGGACTGAACCCACTTAAATCAGATGGGCAATCCATCCCTGATGAATGACCATGTGAACGACTTCACAGGCATCTTATTGAACAAATAGATGAAACTGGTAACAAAGTACCTCTATTGCTCAACCGAGACATCTGGGTCATGTCGATGGTTTCCCCAGCTCCCGCATACCTGGGTATCATACCAGCATCAAGGCACGTATCACAATACGTGGGACTACAGCCATATCTCATATGCCTTGTTAGTGGGGTCATTTAGCCTAGGGAATGTGTGATCACTCTTTACAAGCAAATCTTCGTAACATTTCATGTTTGGAAATTTTAGGTAGACAGGGGTGGAGGCTAAGGGCAGTTTGCCCCCATGATTTCCAAAAGTCATGAAATAAAAAAAAGTCTGAGCTGTAAAAGAGCTCTTGCATCTTGCTGTCATAAACATGCAGTAAGGTACTGACTACAATGCACTAAGGACAGACACTGCTTCAATGCTGTAAAAACTAGATGATACAAATCAACAAATTATCATACCTACGTTTATGATTTGCTTCGAAAATAGTAATTTGTTATCGTATGTTTTCATTAAACAGCTTTTTTACCCAAACAGAGTTGACGAAAATACTATAAACGCTTTCAAAGGGCTTTCCACAGTGTAAATCCAGTTCTCAGACCTTGGCTATTAATGGGCCATTCACTAATTGGCTTAGTACATATACATGTATCTGTACACTGAATGTGAGCAGTGCATCCAGTGCTCGGGGATGAATTCATTATGCACTTAATTAGTCTCTTTTTATAGCTTTCATCAAACACTCCCAAATGCTAGCCAAAACAAGCAACCTTCCGTAGTTGCAGTTGTACCAAAAATGTGTTCTTGTTGTTGTCCCTTTTTAAATTAGATTTTATGCTGCTTGCATTACTGTTACTAGATTTGTAGAAGAAAGACTTTAATTTGTATTATTTGTTATATTGTAGCCTATTCCAATTGATTCATTGCTTATATTTTAATGTATATTTTTTGTTTGTTAGTCTTTTCAATTCTTTTGGGCTCCATATTCATATAGATACATAATTTGTGCTATCGATTATGTAAATATTACTGATTCAATTTAATTTATTATAATTTCATGACAGGGCCATTGTGGAAAGCAGTTTTGAAACTGAGAATGCCACCCTGAATAAATAAAACTACAAAGAAATATAAATAAATAAATATATATTCCATCTTTACTAGCCATTAACCAAGGCTCCACACTAACTTTTTTTCTTGGTGGCCCAAACAATCTACCAAAATCATCAATTTCATATTTTTGGTGGCCCTAAAACAATAGAAAACATTACAATTTATCAAAACTTTGGTAGCCCAACCGGGCCACCAAGTGTTGGCTTTTACAAAATTTTGGTGGTCCGACTCTCATTTTTGGTTGCCCCGGGCCACTGCTAATGTCGAGCCCTGCATTAACCATGGTAGACCAGCAAATTCTTCAATCTTCTTTACTCATTACCA
The DNA here is from genome assembly GCF_018143015.1 of Lytechinus variegatus. NCBI lineage: Eukaryota > Metazoa > Echinodermata > Echinoidea > Temnopleuroida > Toxopneustidae > Lytechinus > Lytechinus variegatus. The sequence continues at coordinate 3,251,221 of NC_054747.1, read as the reverse complement.
AATCCTTCTGTCATTTGGTGATAAGCCTGTGCAATGTACTGCATCGTGGTCAGTGGCCTGCATACCAATTAATTTACTTGTAAAACCCTCCGTCACAGCTAATCATAATCAATAGTAATATGATTATAGTTAGTTAAATTGCCAGTAGACGCCAACTCTATAACTGTACATACAAGGATGTTGATTGCAGAGGAAACCCCAAAGCGGTTGTTACATGTAGATAACCCTTTGGAACTTTATTCTGCAATGCCCATAGGATTTACACAGGGAACTCCCAGTCCTGGTGTAAAGGGTCCATTAATTCCATTACAACTGAGTAATTTATGTGATTCCCAGAGGATTTGAATAGGAACCATCAAGTTATATCAATTGTGTATGGATCCATAATCCATTAATGCCTTTACAACAGAAATCTGTCTGTGATTCCCACAAGATTTGTAAAAGAAAAATCAAGTTACATTGGGCAAGGGGTTCATTCATTCCTTTACAAATGACTTATTCAATTCCCATAGGATTTGCACAAGGAATATTCTCTTCCAGAGGACAATGGATCCATTAATTCCTTTACATTTTACAACTGAATTATTTTCATTCCCATAGGAAATGCAAAGGGAGCACCCACTTCCAATGGGCAATGAGTCAATTAATTCATTATACCTATAGGATTTGCACAGGGACCAGGGAACTGTCGGTGAGACTTCTCTGCGGGGAACCACTCAGTTGGCATTTGGGCTACATTGCGGTAATACGGGGCTCAAAGCATTCTTGTAGTCTTGGGGTTAGCATAATACAAATCCACCTAACAGTAATTAGTAATGCTGTATTTTAATGGCCCTTAACACATTGTTGGTAAATAAAGTACTGAAAATAAATAAGAGAGTGATCAGAATGGCCAGGTGGTGTTCACCCACAAGGATCAATATCTAGAAAGTGAACCTGATTTAATTTCACAAATTAAGCAAATATTTTGTCACCGTCCTACAAAGAAGGTTCTGATAATAACATTACTCCTGTTCAAGTCTTCATATTCCTGGATCTTGAAATCTGAATATATCATGAGTAGGCCATATCCAGTTGTTCAAAAATGTCAAATGAAAACGTTATCTGTAAATCAAACTTCTTCAATGTTACAGAAAATCTATTGTTTACATAAATGTTGATAAGTAATATGGATCTAATTACAGGAAATCCTTCCCGTTTTTAAACCTTTCAAAACTTCCAAAAACTATTCTTAACCTTCTATATGGTGTAAGTATTTTCTCACAACGTTGTTTACTCTTCTCATAAGAATGTTAAACTGTTCATTAGTTAGTCACAAGAAATCTCTTTTCCAAGCTGGATATTTTTTTTCTCCAAATTTACCAAAAACTCTTCTTTTCAAATTTGAATTCATATTTTCCTAACATCTCATAACCTTGAATATCATCAAGTAGTCACAGGAAATCTATTTTTCAAGCTATTTAACCCTTTTAAAATAAGATTTATTTCCAAAGTTACCGAAAATCTAAGTTGTATATTCTCCTGGATATTCTTCTCAGTCATACGATGTCGAATGTTAAACAGTTAGACACGGGAAATCCTCTTCAAATGACCTACTGGCTGTGGCTAGGAAGTCATCAATTGAAAACATAGCATATGATGACTGTCCCTAGGAACGGCCTAACACGCACATTGCGGTATGGCACAAGGATTGTGCAAGAACAAGACAGTCAGGGACTCTCAATGTCAATTTGGGATGAATAACAATCCGCAAGATGAAGTCATTCGTTGGTATTCAGAAAAACATTTCCTCGTCATTGCGACATGCACAGAAGGTTCCATGACATTTGCCCCAGCAACAACTGCTCCGCTGTAAGTTCCACATACTAAATGGAAAGACCGACTTCAACCCTGGATTAGCATTATTCCCTATCCTATAAAACTAAACCCCAAACCTTACATAAGCCCTTACTGCAACCCAGACCCTAACCCTATATTAGATGAACTAAAACCCAGAGCAATTGTCAGCTGGGCAAATTTCAGCTCACCGTACATCAACATGCATGTTGAATTGTTCAGCATCCACTACTTGAGAAACGAATGTAGTATTGATGTTTCCCGCAAACTTATATAAATCTCAACGACAAGTGATACTCGACAGTTTTGGTCACGGGCTACAAAATGATTTGTTGCCAAATAAAAACGTGTATATATTCTTGGTCCAAATTGGGGTACTATAGTACTCGAGCATATTGCTAAAATGTTTTCAATTATGAAATATGAATATGATATACAACATGAATATGGAATGTACATACCAAATGATCTTTTTGACCTGCAACTGCTTGGACATTCTGGAACTTTGGGGGCGTGCTTCCTGGCTTAATCCTGTCAAAGGTCACTTGTACAGAGCTCTGTATTAAAGACAAAACAAAAAATAAATAATTTGATTTGATATTTCAAATTCATTCACATCAATCATCATTAAAATATTAAAAACAGCACATATCACTTCAAAATTACCATTTAAAAATCATAATTTTTTGGGGGGGGTAAAGGTGTTTTGGTAAACTTAGTGCATTTGATTTGTACTTGAAACTATATGAAGTTTGCTTAAATTTGTAAAAATAATCAATTCTTAATATCGATCTTTATTTCTGGAATTCTTGAGGAAAACACACACAAAAATCAGGTCTTGTATATTTCTGCTCTTTTACTATCATTAAATAACATTTTTCTCTCTCACTCTCTCTCTCTCTCTACCATTTAAAAATCATAATTTAAGGGGGTAAAGATGTTTGGTAAACTTAGTGCATTTGATTTGTACTTGAAACCACACCAAGTTTGCATTTTGAAAAATAATCCATTCTTTATCAATTAATATGTATTTCTGGAATCCTTGAGGAAAGCACATCAAGTCTTACATATTTCTAGTCTTTTGATACTATCATTAATATTTTCTCTCTCACACTCTCTTTCCTCCTTTCTCTGACTCTTCCATGAGCACTCATCTGTCTCTCTCTCTCTCTCTCCCTACCTCTCCTGCACACCTACAGACACACACACACACTCACCCACACACACAAACACACACTCTCTCTCTTATCATTTCTTTCACTTTCTATCTCTCTCTTCTCCCCTCCTCAACCTTTCTCTCATGTCACACACATCTCAATCACAGCTAATCATTATTTTATTTCCATAGAATATCAATATCCTCGATGTATAGCGTTGCCATGGTTATTATGCATTCATTCCTGCTCCCCACAGGAATGAAATTATTCAACACTTTCCGTCCACTACTCAACTCGGACTGCAACATAATTTTAATGGGATATGTACATGTACATGTAAGGCCAAGCTAAGGATGTCAAATACACCTAGACCTACATGTATGTACTGTAAATTAAAGGAATTCTGAATTTTAATGGTTAGATTAAAGGCCAAGCCACCATGATAAAATATATCAAAATACACACAGAAAAATGAAAAAGAACAATGAACATTTGTTCAACAAAAATTTTGCTTAATTTCTTATTCTGGTATTGGTATGCAAATGAAGGAACAATTATATCACCTAGTCTATTTCTTTTGTATAAATTACTATTTAAATATGAAGTGTTTTGTTATATATAAGAAGAATTGTAAGAGCAATTACATTCATTTATTTGGTTATTTTCTCTTTTATAAGGATGTTCATGGCATAGAATGATTAAGAATATTCCAGTATGTGTCACTGAAGATTTGTTAGGCATGTTCTTTGATAGGTCAAGAAATTTTGTTATTTCTGAATAGAGAGACAATAACAGAGTAATGCAGACAATATATTCCTCAGACAGTGGAATGTGGATAATAGACTAGGAGCAGTGAAAAGAACAACTGTCTTAACTATTTTGTTGACATTGTTAATTTCACTGAGGTCATTCAAAAATGTTCTAGCAGCTTCCAGAATAGTGGATAATTTATATAGCTGGCAGTTTCTTCAAAGAGATTATCACATCACATCATATCAGATCATAACTCAGAGTTTCACACCAGACTTTATGTCAGAGTATAGTTTATTTCCAACTGGAATATAACATTTATCTTCTGGAGAATTATTTCCACGCCATCAATGAACTGTTTGCAGTTACTTTGAGAGAGGAATTCTCAGTTGCCATCGAGATCATCAACCTGTTTCAATGAACGCTTTTCAACCCATGGATTGCAGAAATTGACTGTTTAAATTTCTGCAATCGCCCCAACTCCGAGAAAAAAAAGACACCCCCTTAAAAATGATTTCCGATCCTGTGTACAAGTACATGTGCGTGGGTGGGTGTGGGTGTGTGTGGGTGCGTGTATTTATCTGCTAATACGAGGATGTCCAGGGCCTCATCTTACAAAGAGTTAAGATTGATCCAATCAATCGTAACTCTATGGAAATCCATCAGTGTCATAATTTTATCTACAGGAAATTTGCAAAATGCCCTTTGTACACAAAGGAGAATACATCTAATTGTCAAGAAATCGATGAATTTATAGATATACATACATATCTAGAAAGAAATTTGAGCAAACATGCATTTAATATGTTGACTTTGTTGGCTCTCCATAGTTGCAATTGATCGGACCAATTGCAACTCTTTGTAAGACCGGCCCCGGGTGAACAGGCGCATGGTGTGTATGTACATGAGTAGGTCCAATGTCTGGGTAACTCCCGTCATTCCCTTATGGTCGCATGTCATAAGGTGGTCCAATTTCGCGAACAGGGTAAAAATGGTCAAAAATTTAATTTTTTGATATGTTATAGCTATTACCAATCTCTAAATAATGAAAAAGTTTTAAGTCTCGAATACCTTTATTTTTCCTTAAAATGACTAATTAACAGATAATTATTACATAGACGTCAATGTAAATGTGAATTTTGAAATGTGTTTTTCTCAAATTGGACCTGCTGCACATAAAATGGTGTCAAAAGTTAATGCAACGTTGGATCACCCTAGTATTTTGCAGTTATAATCTTTAAACATCAATAATTAAATCTGTACCAAAAATTAAATAATTATCTATTATTGTATGCATATTAATTATACTAATTAATTAACAGTATTTACTTTCACATTTTTGCCCCCAAAATACCTGTCACTGTATTTATATGCTTGGCAAAATGACAATATCATGGGTAGAAATGTTTGTTGCAATGATACACAACATTTGTACTAAAAACTAAGATTACAAATTAGATAATTAACCAAATCTCTCCGGTTTACTAATTGATTAGGTTGCAGATCAGAGCTGACATACACATGTATTCCATTGCTGCATATTTTCAAAATTGTCAAATTTTTATGACATTTAGTTGTTCCCTGCTGTAAAACACCCAGAAATATGAGGATAACAGTCATATTACATATTATAGTAAGTTGTTAATTAGGTTTAATTAATATTTTATCATTTACCACATCCACCGGCTCCGCATCCACCGGCTCCGCCACCCCTGTTACTTCAAACTTAATGTGCTATAGTTTTTGTTCCTGATATTGTATTGATTTAATTCATAGTAATATATTTAGCCTATAGTTCTAGCTTCAAAATGAGATATTACTCAATAAATTTGGTCAAGATGCTGTGATGTAGCAACAATTTATCCATGGCACTGTGTGGAAAATTGTTCATACGCCACCCTTTTTGCATACCCAACTTATGAAATGCGACCTTATTCATGTCGTGGTCCTTTTCACAGTCATGTAAAAGACACTGAAATTTTTGCCATCAATTACAGATGAACACATCAGATAACTGAAGGCATTAGTAACCCCCTCCCTCTCCCCCCCCCCCCCCCCATTAGGGCCGTCTGCACCATCCCTAGTTTTCAAATTAGCACGCTTATTTCTGATCCGGCAAATTATCCTGATCTCAAGATTATTTGTAATGTAGACACAATTATCGCGCTAGTTTTGTAGGAATAATCTTGATATTGAAATCCCAAGTCAACTTGGGATCATTTGCAAAATAGCGCGCTATTTTACAATTTATCTCGCTATTTCGCAGGTGCAGACGCACTCTGGATTATTTATTCACGGCAGCAGACCATAATGCATCAATGCCTCGCTCGAGCAGGAATCGCTCTTCTTGTGATGGTGGAGACGTTGTTTTTTTAATCTCTAGATTAATCGCGAAGAGGGCCAATCAAGCTAAAATCTCAATATTGAGCAAACCCGGGATGGTGCAGCACCGCCTATTGAGAATTTCAAATCAGTTGCATTCATTCGAGTGAAGATATGCCAAAAGTCAATCCAATAGGTGCAACAGATACTTCAAATCTTCATATTGAATGCAAAATTACCCTAATTTCCTAATCCCATATCTTTTTTTTCAAACTGCCTTTCTCAACCCCATGCTAATTGCTTAGCCAGGGTTAATGCCTTAACCCCGGACTATCGCACAGCTCATGAATATTGATGATTTTGCCCACAGAGCGTGATTAACGTGCAATTTCGACTTCTGTGATTGGCTAATGCTTAGCCCCACTTTTCCTTAGTACACTTTTGTTTCACACTGCATCTCTTAGCACCTCATTTGTGGTGATAGCTAGCACCACGATAAACCGGCTAACCCTGCTTTTTTGCAGGGCCAGATAGTACTGTACTATTTACCGTGTGAGCATAGAGCTAGCTACATGGTGCGAGCCCACTTTGCTAAAACATAAAATTGAAACCAAAGTGGGCTGAGCTTAACTCCGGAAAATTGGTGGGGCTACGACCCCTCCCCCCCCCCCCCCTTTGCCCCACCAATTTCCCTGGGTTAAGGAAAATATGTGCAGTGTGAAAAACATAATAGGCCTACAGTATTTCTACCCCCTCTGAAAAAAATCCCTCCATATTGCTTCATATGGCCTTGTCCTTAATAGAAGACGAGACACGGTATTTGGTTTGATTACCCAACAAGCTTTAGGGTTGAACCGTAGAATCAGTCATCATGACATGACTGCCGGGGAATGCAACATCACTATACTCTGACGTAAATAGCTCAGACTGTGTTCACACACTGCCGAAAAAAGGACAATTTTCAACCAACATTGTACTATATTCTATTGTACATTTGAAATACATGTAGTTGGCTAGAAAAAAAATTACCAACAAGGGTTGGTTGAGACCAAGATGTTTACCATCAATAGGTGATTTGATCCAAAATTATAATAATAAGTTTGACTTTAATATTCATTCACTAAAAATTAGTCACAAAATCAACTTTTTTTGGAGGGGGCAGTGAACTTTTATTTTACAATTAAGACATGACAAAGAATAAGCCTGTATGTCTTAGAGCATACAATGATAAAAATTAAAAGCTACAGTTCTTTAGCTATCAAACTAACATTTTACTCATTTTTTTGTTTCTTGTGTTTTCTTTTTTTTTGTCTTTCTTTTCTTTCTAGTACTGACCTTCCAAAATTTTCTCAAAAACGTTTTTTAACCAACCTACCAGGTTGGTTAAGATATGAACCTACCAACTGTTGGTTAAGAAAAATCTCCATTTATTTTTTTTATACATGCTATTATATTTTAAACCAACATTTGATAGGTGCACATGGTAACCAACAACCTAATGGGGTTTTTTCTAAGAGTAAAGGCTATGGTGGTACAAGCGCAATGTGTGTTTTGTGTTATTTTGTGATTTGTGGCCCTATGGTAGCCAATGAAATCTACATTGAAATTTGCATGCATTCCAAAATTACCATGAACTGCATTTTCGCTGTTAAAGTCTTCAACATCCGGTGGTCTAATGGTTATGACACTGGTCTAGTAATCCAGAGGTCATGGGTTCAAATCCCACCTGGTCTGCCTTTTTACAGGCAAACATCACGCTTGTGGTATTGTTGGAAAAACATGAAGAAATTATTTTTTATGTTGCTACATGTTGTATACAAGAAAAAATAAAAAGACAAACTAAATGTGTACTACAACTATGCCATCATTATTCATTTATCAAAATTCTTTTTAAGTACTTACTATAATTAAATGAAATGGAATTGAAAATAACATCATAAAAACCAAATCTATATAAAAAAGTGCATACATTTAGTTATGGATAAAACCCGAAAATATGAACACAGCCTCAGTGTATAAAGCCAAGCCCTTATTCATAGGCCAGCAGGAAGGGTCTTAATTCAAGACTAATAGATATCATTAACAGCCATGTTACAAGTGAACATGAACGAACAAACCCCTAAAGGTCATCAGTGAAAGCCATGGGGATACTTTGAAGTTCATAGAGACAGTCAAGGAAGGGAAAAAGACTAGCCCCCCCCCCCACACAAAAAAAGGAACTTCATTCCTCAGCCATGTTACTACTCGTATAAAACCTGAATAAATATTAAGAAGGCAAAAGCAATTTTGTGTCTCGCCCACTTATGAAAATAACCAGAAATATCGTGATTTGCGAGGGCACGCAAGAGAATTATATCGAAACTTCATTATGAAATGACTAAGATGGAATAACACTTGTCATAAGAGCCTTGCACGTAAACTTTAATGTTGACCTGAAAATGACTTTTGACCTTACCATGTGACCTCCGACTGCAGCATAACATGCAGGTCGCCTAAGTTCATCTACCATTCAAGTTTTGTTGAAAAGCGACTTACGGTTGTGGAGTTATGTGTCCTTACAGGTTTGTGACGGACGGACTACGGACGGACGACAGATGGACGCCGGACGACATTTACATGTAGATCCCTAAGTCTCGCATTCACCTCTGGTGGGTGAGACAAAAACCAAAGGCCAAGTTTAGAAGCCATGGAGATACTTTATACACATGAACTGTGATCCAGTTGAAACCCCCCCCCCACCAAAAAAGGGGGGGTCTTCACCACAGATTTTAGGTCATTTCATACCCCAAAAAAAATTGTCAAGCTACAAAAAAAAGGAAAGGGGAAAAACCAGTCAAGAGAGAAAAACTCAAACAAGAACATTGACCATGTTACAAGTGAACATGAATGAACAAACCTAAAGGCCATTCACAAAAAGACAAGAGTATGCTTTGAGGTTCATAAATTCAAGGAGGGGGGGGAAGTAGACGTCAGAGGGGAGATCCTCAGCCATGAAGCAAGAGAACATGAACAAGCAAAGGAAAAGGTTATAAGAAGAGGCCATGGCGATACTCTGAAGTTTACAGAGTCAAAGAAAAGGAAGAACTATATTTACATCTGAAAATATGCTTCAACCATTTTGCAAGTGAAGGCTTATACCCCTTTCATAAACCCAATTATGCGGCTAATAGCAGCATAATTTGGTCGTAAAATTGGAGGAGGACCAAAGTTATCCGCATTATTCTGATGCTGCTATTATCCGCATAATAGCAGCATCGGGACAAGATTTTGAGTTTATGAACGCATTTCCAAATAATGCGGATAATTGCCATGGTACGGTCACAAGGTCACCCTTTTCCAACACAACCGCATCGGAGGGGGCGTGTCCAGTTGTCATGACAATTATCCGCCTTTTTCAGGACGGGCGCTCGTAAAAATAATGCGGCTTATTTTCGGAGTTTGTGAACGCAATTTCTATTGAATTATCCGCATTACTCTTGGGCAGCTAATTGGAAGATAGGGTTATGAAAAGGGTATTAAAGAACACAGGAAAAAATAAAAAGGGGTTCACTGTGATTTTCACCAACAACATGGCAAATAGAGCGCTGGAAGTTCCAATTGGGTCTTATGTAATCTGTAAAGTGTAGCAAATTATGGGTGGTTGGCTTGGAATGTAGCCCCAGATTTTTTTTCTTAATTTCCACTGATCAAAATTAACCAAAAGGCCAAGTGTAGTAGCCATGGGGCTGCATTTATGTTCATACATGTTTATTTCCAGCCAACAAGGATGGGGGGAATACATGTAGCCAGAGAAATAAAAATTTTATTAGGGAACATAATCATCATCAGCCATATATTGCACATGAACATTAATTATACCAACCAAAAGGCCATGGGCAGAAACCAAGGGGTTTCTTTGAAGTTCATCAGTCAAGGAAGGGGAAGATCTAGGACAAAGACAAAACGTTAAAAGGGAACATCATCCTCAAACAAGTTGAAAGTTCCACCAAACAAATTGACCAAAATGCCAAGTATAGGAGCAATGGGGATGCTCTGAAGTTCATACAGTCAAGGAAGTAGGAAAATACTAGGCCTTAAAAAAATGTTAAAAGTGAACACCATCATCAGCAATGTAGGTACAGAATGCTGGTATGACAACATAATCAAGCAAACCAAAAAGCCAAGCTTTAAAGGACAAGTCCACCCCAACAAAAACTTGATCTGAATAAAAAGAGAAAAATTCAACAAGCACAACACTGAAAATTTCATCAAAATCGGATGTAAAATAAGAAAGTTATGGCATTTTAAAGTTTCGCTTACTTTCAACAAAATAGTTATATGAACGAGCCAGTTACATCCAAATGAGAGAGTTGATGACATCACTCACTCACTATTTCTTTTGTATTTTATTATATGAAATATGAAATATTTTGATTTTCTCATCATTGTCATGTAAAATGAAGTTTCATTCCTCCCTAAACACGTGGAATTCCATTATTTTAACATTTTGTGCTTCAGGCAAGGAGGTCCTAATTGTCATATTCGTAAAAATTGAAATATTGTATAATTCAAACAATAAAAAAAAGAAATAGTGAGTGACTGACATCATCGAGTCTCTCATTTAGATGTAACTGGCTCGTTCATATAACTATTTTGTTGAAAATAAGCGAAACTTTGAAATGTCATAACTTTCTTATTTTACATCCGATTTTGATGAAATTTTCAGCATTGTGCTTGTCTGATTTTTCTCTATTGATTCAAATCAACATTTTTCTGAGGTGGACTTGACCTTTAAGTCATGGGGATATTTCATACAGTCAAGGAAGGTGAAAAAAAGGCAAGAGAAAAAATGTTTAAAGGGAACATCATCATAAGCCATTTTACAAGTGAACATGAACAAACTGTAACCAAAACGCCCGTTGTACAACCGTGGAGAAGCCATGGGATGCTTTAAACTTCTTTCCTTCCAGGACAATAACAAAAACAACACTCTAAAAACAAGAAATGTTAACTTAACATTTGAAAGGTTGGAGGAGTGACAACATTTTCTAAATGTTGCATTTACCAATTTAAATGGTTCTACCCAACACTTAAAATGTTGGATTCAGCTTTATACAAGGTTGGATGTAACATTTGGAAAAGGTTGTCACTCCTCCAACCTTTCAAATGTTGATTTAACATTCTAATTTCTAGAGTGAATTATAATAAATTTGTTGATAAGAACAATTCCATTATAATAGGGACAATAATGAAAATAGTAAATCAGTGTAATAATTGAATAAGAGTCAATCAAGAAATGGAAAGATTTGAAGAAATATGAATTGTGGATTACACGTTCACACAATGAAAGCTAATAATTGGAATAAATTGAAATAATTGAAATGAATGTTTATTAACTGTTAAAAGATATTCTTACAGGATACATCTTAAAATGCACGAAAGTAACCTTTGCAAATCCCCCTTACTCTCTCTCTCCCCCTAATCTCTTACACGCAAAACACTCACGACTTCGAAACGAAAGATGATCCCATAAGCGGCTCAGTTACACTCGGTACAACACGCCTTCGATAATAAGTCGTGCTAAATCCATCAGGATTAGTCCATAATCCCAAGATATAATCAAGACTTTAACAAGAGGCTAAATGAGTACATGTAGTTCAGAAAAGGGCTGTGTCAAAAATCTATACAATTTCAGGGAGTGTGCGGGTAAATCACCTTGAATCAACACTCGGTAGTGGTCAAGAAGTTGATATTAGAGGTTGGTGACCAGAATAAAATAGAGGGGTCTGAAGAATGACGTCCACGTGAATATTTAGAACCTGTAACACTGTAGTGCTCAGAGGAAAAAATATACAAGGGCTCAGGGCAATTTCACCCCTGAAATGCTCAATTGATAGAGGCCAGGGGGCCGTTTCATAAAGCTGTTCGTAAGTTAAGAGCGACTTTAAGAATGATTGGTGATCCTTTCTTACGCACAAAACCATCGTTAATGAATAAACCATTCGCCATAAGAAAGGATCACCAGTCGTTCTTAAAGTCGCTCTTATCTTACGAACAGCTTTATGAAACACCCACCTGGATACATTTTTCACTACAATCTTGGTCCAGCTTTGTTCATTTGATTTTATAGGGATATAGGCTTTGCTGCTATTATTGAACTATTAATAGGGCTATTTTTTATATGGGTGCTACCCTTTTCAGACAACGCAGACAGTCATTCATGTATGTGCAAACATGTTTCTTGGACTGTCTCACTGGCCCAAATTCACAAAGGTAGTTTTGAAAACCGCTGGTTGAACCCATGATTTATACAGATCTCACGTAAAATTACTGCATTAATTATAAAGAAATTGTGTGTTATTGCATGCTTATGTGACTGTGCGCCAAATTGATGCTTGTATAATCGTCGAACACGCTATTTTATTCATGACTCTACTAGTTTGAATCAATGAGTCCACTGTTCAAAATGGTACACCATTAATGAAATAGCATGTTCAACCATGCGAAGATTGCTTCCCAAAGAAGAGTTGTACCCTCAAAGGGCAAAGAGATCTTGAAAACCACATCACGAGTGACCAGCTTTCTTAAAGTGATTAGTTAACATTGGTTTGACTTTTTTAAAATCTGAGCTAGAAGGTCACACTTGTCACCTGTATCTGTGATATGTCCCAGAAATGAAGCCCAGAAAAAATTGCATTCGAAAATGATTATTTAGTGCTTCAAAAAGTGAAATATAAAGTGACCGGAAACACCATCTTAATTTCATCCCATACACTTATGTGTACTATTTAGGCGTCTATAAGACGCCTATTTACAATATCGGGGTTTGCCTTGTAGTTTTAGCTTTTCATTCTCAATAATGGTTGTTTTCAGGGTTTATTAGTTCTAATACATGCACTTGTACACATGTTTCATCTTGGTTTGAGAATTTTTTAAATCGGCTGCTCACAAAGTTAAACAATACCTTTAACTTCACATCGAGTGTTCCAATTACATATTAAACTGGTTTCCATTAAACTAATTTAAGAGAGTAGATGACAACGAGGTCTAAGTCTCTTATATTTGAAATCCAGCTTTATGATAGCAAAAAATATGATATGGGGGTGCTGCTAAAAAAAAAAACGAAAACTGAAAGGAATTTACTCAATTCTTTATTCAAAATGACTGACATATCACATAGCTTCACCCTTATCTTTATGCAAGACAACAATGTCAGACTATCTACCGCCCACAGTTTCTGGTTGGTGCTAAGTTTAGATCCAGTTCTAAAAGGGAGCGTGGGGGAGAGAGACGACCCTGGATTTATTCATTAGCAAATGAACGAAAGATTCTTGACAGTCGTAAACACACAGCAATAAATCTACAATGTGTGAGGCCGCGCATGAGTGAAATGGACGTTTGTCTGAGCGTTCATGAATAGACGCACACAATGTCAATTAATAACAGGAGACCCTTTCTCACTGTGGTTTATGTGTTGGTATGCACAGTCTGAGATTGCATTGATGTTACATGTCTTCATTATGTTAAAAGGGAAGAGGGAGGCTATTTTTAGTAGGTTTGCTTTGGGGGAAGAGGGATGAAAATGTAAAGGAAAAAGAAAGGAAACATTTAATTACTGTATCAACACATATCACATATATTTATAATACTAATAATACCAACATGCTTTACATGTAGTACATAATCACTGCCAAATGCATCCCTATATTGAATATCATTACCTTGGCTTTAGCCCCGCAGCCTTTTACAGCGCGGTGGCATTTCAAGGAATAAATTGCTGCTAGGTACTCATTTACCTCACCTCTGGGTTGTTGAGTGCAGCACAATGTTTAAAATATGTGTTGGCTCAGTTGGTAGAGCGTCCATCTCACAACCGGGAGGTCGGGGGTTCAAACCCCGGCTGCGTCAGACCAAGACGTTTAAAGATGGGAATTGTTGCTGCCCTGTTTGGCATTCAATGAAAAAAAGGGATAGAGCCTCGTCGATCTGGAGCTGCAGAGTGGGCTGCCTGGCCCACGATCAATAATTGGGCCAAGCAAATTTTAGTATTTCATTTCATGTCTATATCTAACAATAAAATATGGATTTTCATCATTTTCATCCTATACTGTACATGTAACAATAATCGAAATTGCCTAAAATGAAAAAAGCAACACGCAATTACAGAAATCTAACATTTACTGTGCTTTTTCCTTAACATTCATGCATATGAGCATAAAAATTCTCCCCTAGAAAACACATAGGATCGAGTACAAACAGTGTGACACTTGGTCATTAATCCTCGTCAAATAAGCAACACGACGCCCATCAAACACCCTCCACATAGCTAATTATAAAATGCATGAACACACTCATACTGACTGTGAATCCAAATTGGGACATCGCTTGATAATTATTAATCAGACACTGCGAAACACAATTTTACATAATTGGGAATGGATTACCCCAATTTTTATCAACCAAAGAATTATTATTGAATCTGGCTTTCATGAATGAAACTGCACATTTGGCATAGTACAATTCCACCAAAATATATCTATAAAAGTGTAATCATAAAGATTTTATGGCATAAAAACTTTAAACAAGGCATGAAACAATGTGCTATTTTATTTCACTGTGTATAAAATCTGGAAGCATCGTGGTCTTGTGGTGTATAAGACTCTCGTCTTTCAATTTGAAGCAGGTGGGTGTTTTTCTTCAGCAAGAAATTTACCCACATTGTGCTGCACTCGACCCAGGTGAGGCAAATGGGTACCGGCAGGAAGTAATTCCTCAAAAAGCTGTGCGCACCGGAACCGGTAGACTAGCTTAGCCGGGGAAATATAGGAGTGCCTTGAGCACCTAGCAAGGTGGATACATGCGCTATACAAATCTTATGTCATTATAATTGTTATCAAATAAAGCTTTTATATGGAATGAGTGAATGATTTTCTAGGGGTCTTTTTTTAATATTTCCAAGCCTCATTTAAGCAGTCCAGAAAAAAGGGTAAATGCGAATAGAAATGCCGACAGCAAAAAAAATGCAGTACAGAGGTTTAGTGACATAGATACCTTTATCCCGTTATAAAAATGGTATAATTTTTCTTTCCTTGTGAACATCCTGATGCAATACAATTGAAAAGAGAAGCTGGAAGAGAAGATTTCATCAATTATCATAATGCATCATTTTTAGATTGCTTCTGAGGCAAGGAAACCTACAAGTAAATCAGGAAAATGATAATTTTTTCCAGGGCTCTTTTGCGCATTGCAGGAGCAATATTGCCCAGAGCTCAAGCTTGATTTTTCCCCCAAGATTTAAAGTGCATTTTATTTCCCTACATGTATCTCCCAATCCTTCCGTACGTTAATAGATCATAGGTTTATTCATATTTTCAAGACATTGGCAAATACCTTTCAAATTTATAGCAACAAGCAAATTAGATTTAATATTCATAATATAGCATTGGTGTGACTTCATAAGATTACAACTCAAAAAAGCAACGAAACTCCTTTTTGTTACTGTTTGATTTGAAATTTGATTCCAACAAAATTAATTGAAACCACCAACTTTGTTATCAAATTTTTAATGGGATTCGGCAAGCTTCAATGAAATAGCTTTTTGTGAATGCTCCCCTTCTAAATAGGATTCTTTTAACGAGATATATCAAAAGTGATTATTAATATCAATATTGGATTGAAATATCATATTCATGGAAAGATTTTTGACCCTTGCTTCGAACAGGATTATGGGTTAACCTATATTTCTCATACTCCCATTCTTTCTCCTTCTTCTTTCACCATTACTTCCTATATTTTTTTTTTTCATATCCCTCTCATTTATTAAAAAACAAACTGTAGTCTTTATAAGATCATCCTATTCCAGTCATTTAATACAGAATATCTTTTGGAATATAAGATTTCCAGCAGGAAACCATATGCTCTACTTTCTGTTCAATGAAAGTCTTTAGTGTGAAGAATCCCTAGATGATCTCTCATAGTATCAAGCAGGTGTCAGAGTGTGAAGTGTTCACACCATACATGTCTAGAGGCTGTAACATTTCTCACCGTGATTTCCTACTGTCTCGGGTAGATTGAAACTTAGTCTGCGAAAGTCGTCTGTAATAACTTTCTTTGTTGACCCATTTCATACTCTTTGCATCATTAAGTTCACTCTTACCATTTTTTCATTCTTTTGAGAATGCACCTTTTTACATTTACATATAGATGTACAGTGTAATTTTCACGCACCATCCCTTGTTTTTTATTTTTCTCTCTTTAAATTCATCTATCCGTATCTGTCTTTGTTCCTCATCTTGAGTCGCCTCTCTCTTTTTTCTTATTCTTCTTCTTCTTCTTGTACTACTTCTACTTCTACGACAACAACGACTGCTTCTTCTTCTTCTTCTCTTTTTCTGAATCCTCTTCCTCATTCTCTCCTCTTTTCCTTATTTTCCTCCTTCATCTTCTTCTCTGTCTTAGTGCATATATTAGTTTAGTACTTTGTGCACTATTCGCATAGAGGCTGAGAGCAACAGCACATTAAACACGCACAGAGCGCTGTCTCGGGTAGATTGAAACTTAGTGTGAAAAGCATTCTTCACTTTCTCTGGGAAATTTGTGTGTTATAACTTTCTTTGTTGAGCCATTTCGTACTCTTTGTATTAATAAGTTCACTCTGTCCCCCTTTTTTTTAAATTCTTTTGAAAAACCACGATGCAGTTTTCATCTCCTATCCCTTGTGTTTTATTATACATGTACCAATATCTGTGTTTTTTTTCTTATTTTTTCATTAAATTCTATCTATGTCTCTTTGTTCCTCATCTTAAAAGTCTCCTCCTTCTCTCCTCCTCCTCCTCCTTCTTCTTCTTCTTTTTCTTTTCTTCTTCATCTTCTTCTTTTTCTTTTCTTCTTCATCTTCTTTTTCTTCTTCGTCTTCTACTTACTACTACTACTACCACTACAACTACTTCTCCTCCTTCTTCTCCTCTTATTTTTCGTCTTCCTTTTCTGAGTCGTCCTCTTCCTCCTTCTCTCCTCTTTTCCTTCTTTTCTTCCTCCATCTCCTTTTATGTCTCTGTGAATATCAGGATCTTTACATCAGTTTAGTACTAGTCCAATATTTGCATAGAGGCTGCGAGCAACAGTACATTAAACACGCAGAGTGAACTTCTACATGGAGTACATGAATGTACATCAAGCAATGCACTTGTGGAGTAAAGCTTCTAGCTAATGGAAATTAATTAGCATCGGTGAACCAGCGACGATGCACAAGAATACAACCGGCCCATGCATTTGAGGGAGGTTTAGCGCTGCTAAAAACCAAGCTTGAATTGAGTCGACAGCTTCCAACAGAGAGTACAAGAGGGTGTTTAAGCATGGAATTACCAGTGTGCATTGACGATTCACTAGCTTACACGTGTACCCTGTAGTACGCTCATTTTAATCATACAGTTTCTTCTTTTCCTTCACACCTACATGCATACCTGTTGCTCTACACTATCTGAGTAGTCTTCAGGCACAGACCCTAATTGACATAAATCAACAAGTGGGTCTAGATGAAGACTAGTATGAATGCCGAGTTGCTGTATTAAATCAGATACTCTAGGCAAAGTTTAGTTCACAATACTATGCATCCCCAGTAAGCTGAATAATTAAATCCACATTATCATACTTCTGACAACCCAAAATTTGTGTCTGAACCTACATGTACATGTAGACTATGATTTTGTGTGTGTGTGTTATATTTGTGGGTGTGCCTTGGACAGTATGTAAGTCAATAGTAGTTACATGTAGTGTGGGTGTGTGCCAACATGTTGTGAGGGATGTAGGGGTGTGTGTGTGTATGAGTGTTTTGGGGCGGGTGGGCCTGGGAGAATACATGTTAGTCAATAGTAGTGTGGGTGAGTCAAAGTGTGTGTGTATGATATAAGTGTGGGTGTGCATGGAAGCACACATGTATACATGTGAGTCAATAGTATTTATACAGTGCGGGTGTGTGTCAACAGATGTGCCTACATGCAGGAGCATACATTACATGTAAAGTCATTAGTAATTAGTGTGGGTGTGTGTCTGTGTGTGTGTGTATGTATGTGTTATATCTGTTTGGTTGTGCCTGGGAGAATATTAATGCATGTAAGTGAATAGTAATTAATGTGGGTGTGTGGATGTAGGTGTTGAATCTATGCAGGTGTGCCTGGGAGAATACATGGCAGTGAATATTAAGTAGTGTGGGTGCGTGTCAAGGCGTGTGTGTGTGTGTGTGTGTATGCTGTGCAATCGTCCTGGGTTTTATAAAAGCCCTTGTGTTCACAGGGATGTTAATAATTTATTATGTCAATGCGTCGGCCAAGGTGATATCAATAAAAAATATTATACTGACAAAAGTCTCTTCTATTTTGTCATGGCCTTCAAGCTTTCATTTTTCTCGTGAGCTCTTCTGAATGGCTCGCTCTCTCTCTCTCTCTCCCAGTTGCCCTTGACCATTCAAATGTACAACCGTAGGTGCCATCAGCATTTCTAAAAGGCATTGAAAACTCAAATCCATGAATCTAAAACCAGCAAGAGCAAACGCTTCCTACAGTATAAACAAATTGCCAAGATTGAATCAATGAGCACAATCACTTTGATACACGTTCATATCAGGGATACATGTAATTGGCTGTTTGAAGGGCTAAAAATGAATACAAACTTTTTTCAAGTATATAAAAACCTATATTTACTCATTCAAATTTAATCTTTATTTAAATGAAGAAAGAAAAGTACATGCGCTGTAAAAACTGCAGTGTTAAACTGACACCAATTGGTGTTTATATTAGAGGACCACACCCTGAGGTGTTAAAATTAAACCCTAGAGATTAAACATAACACCAAAGAGTGTAAATGTAACAAAAGGTGTTGTAATAACACCTATAGGTGTAAAACTAACACCACCAATTTAACACCGGTGTAAAATAACTGGTGTGGTCCTCTATGTACACCGGTTAACACCACAGTTTTTGCTGTGTGTACTGTACATGTACATTCTTGCTGCAATAAACATCACATACTTCAGGAAATGTTGACAAATGCATTGAAGTCAAACCACCAAATAAAGTGAAAAATGATTGAGATTAAAAAATTTAAATCTTTTATGATCACTGATTTACCTAATTTTCTATTAAATAACAATCCTCTAATTTCACAAAGTTATCACAATTTGAGGTCTATATGAGAATACAAAGTCAAAAAGCTGGTGTGGGTTGTTGTTTTTTTTTATTTTCTTCTTATACATGTACATAAATAGTACTTGAAGTCATTTAAACTTTCAAATTCAAAGTCTTTTATTCACACACAAAGAAACAATGCTGCTATTAAAAAAATCATCAAATCATTCCATAATTTTTTTTTAAACAATGTCAATTATACAAGCAGAAAACTGCTTAAATGGCCTAGATCATGGCTGCTTCATGTACTACTTGTACAAGTGTATTCATTAAATAATAATGGAATAAAATCCTCCAATTCACAATTGGGACTGCACTAAAAAACTATATCATGAAAAACCAATAAAAGGACAAGAAGCTTTGAACAGAAACAAACACTCAGTAACATGTATAATTCATGAAAATTCAGCTGATTTGCTTTCGCCCTCTTCTCTTGCTCAATGCATTTTCTTACTTTTCACCAAGCGGTGACCAAAATAATGCATGCTTGAAGCAAGTACATGTATGTAGAAGAGCGTAATCCACTGTACAGTATAGTGTGCTGACTGGGTCAGCGCAAATGCCACGCATTCTTTCCAGGTTAACCCCTGGTACTGTACGTGGGTACTATACCGCCCCCCTCCGGAGCACGTCTGAATCGCTGACAGGGTCAGCCGTATGACGCGATCAACGACGGGTGGAATAATAGCATAATGTGTGACAACAGATCGCTGTAAACAAGAGCACAGCTTGGATTACCAGATCAGATGCCAATCTTAAGAAGATAAGCCTACTGAGAACATGCTTCAGGTACATACAGTAGGTCTGTTGCATTGGTAATGGTATTTGACATACATGTAACATACAAGTTACTACAAAGTATGTAAAGTATCAAGTCATATTCTGGCAATTGGGTTGACCAACATAATTCATGTAGCTATTAACGCGTCATACATGTATTTACTATGCAGTTTTATTTTTAAAAGAAAATTACCACAATGGGTACATGGATCTGTGTGTTAATGGTGCCCACCCATTGCCACAAAACCATTACATTGCATGGGACACACATGAATGCATCATGGTACTCTATTATTATCATTGCAGTGTAAATGATCTATTATGTTCATATTCTGAATTTCCAATTGTAAATAGATAAAGCATTATGATAAAAAGTGTTGCTCTTATTGAAAATAAAACAAACATTGTAAATTTCATTAATTTTGAAATAGTTCCCACCTACATATGTAGAAGAATGTAAAGACCAAATTGATATTTTCAAGTACATGAATGAGAATGGAAAATTGCCCCCATTTTGGAACTGACCCATATGAACATTGCCTACCCGCTGTTAATAGCAGGCCAAATTAAAGAGAGTATGGGCGCGTCGTGGTCTAGCGGTTCTGACTCTCGCCTTTCAAACAGAGGGTCGTGGGTTCGAATCCTAGCCATGGCGTGTTTTCCTTCAGCAAGAAATTTATCCACACTGTGCAGCACTTGACCCAGGTGAGGTGAATGGGTACCCAGCAGGATTAATTCCTTGAATGCACCAAGCGCCTTTAGCAGCTGGAGCTACAGCCGGGGTAATATATAGTGTGCCACTGAATAGGCAACTAGATAAATCGGCGCCTCATTATTATTAGTGTACAGTGATGTGATCTTCTGAGTACTTCATTGTAGGCATGTTGTCATCCACTAATTCAATTGACTGCAATAATATTTCGGACTTCCATTTTAATTTCATTTTCCAATTGATGAAAGTTGCAATGTATGGAGGTGATCGCTTTGAAACCGCAAGAAAGAGACGCCGTTCCAAATACTTGTACAGTATGATCATGTACATGTAGATGAATTTGGATTGGATTGGAATATGATACTCATAATGCATTATCAGAGGACAGTTTCAGTGTGCATGTTTTTAAAACCTGTTCAGGGTTTGCTTAAAATTTTACGGCAGAGCAACGGGTAATTTTATTATGCAGAGTGCATTCTTTCACATTAATAATATTTTTAAAAATTACAGTGTGCAATGGAAAACATTAAATATACCACTTTTTAATACACAAGAATCATTTACAGGAATTCACATGATGTCTTATGAAGCTAATTAAAACCTCAGACAATTTTTTTGCTGAAAAGTTATGAATTCCTAATTGCACGAAAAAGTGTGCACATTAAAAGTTGTGGTGTAAGGAAAAATCATTGAATTATTTAAAGTGACTGGGAGCAGTGTTTAAAAAAAAATCACTTATTTGCATGTTATTGGCACAATTTAGTATCTGTATATTGCTCTTCTGAGCTACAATCAATTTATTTCAATCTTCAAGGAATTTCATTGTACTCCTCACCAAAAAATCTTTCACCCTATGTTAATTATAAATGAATATCTCCAATGATATATACATGTAAATACCCCGGTACTGGAACAAACAGAATTTTGAAAAAGGATCACACCATTTTACAATGAACCCAGTAATTCCACATCTACCCCTGATGAGTAAAAGGATATCTGACAACATATAAAATACAATTACAAGGTAATACAGGGGATTTCTGATCTTTTGATAATTCTAGATTTTGTCATTTTTTCTTTGTACAGAAACCCCTATGGCATTGATGAAACTTTAATAGTCTGAAAGCACAGACTCATTTGACACTTCAAACAACGGGTCTATGGTGAAGACTACATGTAGACTCCAAAGACTCTGTTTGAGTCAAATATTTAAAAAGAGCCAGCCACAGTACATGTACATTGTGAATTTACATGTAGTCTCACTAGTTCAGACTCTGAATTATGCACAACGCAAATTGCAAAAACCACGGGTCTGTGCCTGCAGACTAGATCAGGTCAAATGAAACCAGTGTACAGTGAAATTCAATGCTTCTACATGTCTTTCCCTCTGGTTTTCTTTGATCCATAGACCTGTATCAACTAACTTCATTTATGAATCTTATATCTTTTTTTTTTACAATTACATAGCATGTTACCACTTTCTTTTTATCCTTCTTTTTTGGTTTTGCAGGTTGTTCATGATATATTCTATAAATTCACTTTTATGATCATCCTTGTCTTCTTTATTTCTTTTTACTTCTTCTCCTACTATCTTCTTCCTCCGTCGTATATCTTCTTCCTCCTCCTTCTCCACCTCATCTTTCTTTCTTCTTTTTTTTCTTCTTCTTCTTCTTCTCATCTATTAACATTATTATCATCATCATAATCTGATCACTTTATTATTACTAATTTTCTAATATCATTATCTTTATCCTTTTTTTCCTCTCCTGTTTTAAGATTACATTATTCCTCCTTGTGTACCCTTTTCCTATTTCTTTTTTAATTTTGTACATATAGGCTACGCAAACCTATCTTTTAACTTCATTAATTCATTCTTTCACATCTCTTTCTACCTATATGCCTGATACACATTTTTTTCTTAAATGGAGTATCATACATGTACACGTCAATGTACCTTTTCCTCTTTCTTCAGTTCAATTAAATCCCTGATACAAGGTCTAATAGCAAACGTACAGACATAACAGAACAAAGCGCTTATTAAGAGGACCTATTCAAATGCTCACTGCTACTGCTCTCCATAGAGCAAGAAAGCAAGCATCGTGGCGATGCTTTGAGCGATCACGACTGCAGCTACAGGTGAGATGCGGTTGCCATGGATACTGGCTCTTAGCTATGGTGGTAGAAGATGAAGAGAGTGATATGAGAGTGGTATTCAAGAGAGCAAGCAGGCTAATGAAAGGGTGGTGTCTGCTTCTAAAGTCTACCATTCTGTAACAGTATACAAAACATGTCTTTAATCACATAAACTACAGTATGTTGGAGTAGACATGTTGTACAGTAGGCATATAGAGCATGATCGGTTAAGGGTTCGCATTGAGGTGAAAAAAAAATTTTAAGGTACTTTTATCAAATTTGCTTTTAAAATAATCTTTGATATCTCAGGTTTCAAAAAACTAAGTTTCATGAAGATTGATGATTCCGAAAGTACCGGAATAGTCCATTTTATTCATGGGGGTGCTGCTACCTCTCATCACGGACGGACATTTTTACTCAAATTAAATTCACTCTAGTTTTATTGTTTTTAAAGTTACTCTAATTTGGTTTGGATGTTCTTGCACTCTGAACATTTCTCTATTATCAGACATAATATAGTAGAAAAAAAATATTGGGAACTAATTTTTTTTGGTAGGTGTTAACATTTCCATTTTGAAATTTCCGTCCGTGATGGAAAAAAAGATGAAAAGTTTTTTTATTCTTTATCAGAGTAGAAATAAAAAATAAAAAGGTTTAGAGGTATCTCTCTAAACACTGTACATTATTTTATTTGAACATGGCTAAAATCCATACATTTTATCCATATCATAAAGTCAGTCAAAAATGATCACGGACGGACATTAATTTGATCACGGACGGACAAAGTTAATTCACTCAAATTCATTTCACTCTAGTTTTATTGTTTTCAAAGTTACTCCAATTTTTTTAATGGTCTTGCACTCTGAACATTAATCTATCATCAAACATAAATTAGTAGGAAAAAAATATGGGAAGTAAACTTTCCTTGTAGATGTTAACATTTCCGTCCGTCCGTGATGAAATTAATGTCCGTCCGTGATCATTTTTATTAGGATAATGTCTATGGACTCAGCTTTTTATTCTTTATCAGAATAGAAACAGAAATAAAAGTGTGTAGAAGTATTTCACTGGACACTGTTCATCATTTTATTTGAACATAGCTAAAATCCATACATTTTATGCATTTAATAAATCAATGAAAAATGATCACGGACGGACATTAATTTCATCACGGACGGACGAGTGAAATACTTGTGGAAAGATTCATATATGCAAATGAGAAACTTTGCTGAGCAGATTATGAGTTTAATTTTAGCTTCTAATTGCAGTGAAAATGGCTCTGAGAATTATTCAGAACTCAAATGGAATAAGCCTACAACTCTTCACAATTTTTTGTGATATCTTTGTTTGGCCGTTATTGGGGCTATATTGTTGTCAGGAAAATTGTTAAGCATTATTGGAATGCAGATAGAGTTGAAAAGCTGCATGTACATGTATATGCCAAAAAAGCGGGAAACAAAGTATGGCAAGAACAAGTCCAAAGCTGTAGATTTCATCAATTCAAGCTTGCAGAAAGTGATGGAGAAGAAGTAGAATGCAATGCATAATCTGATAAGCAGAAAAATCAATTTTTCCATGTACAAACTTATGGATTCACAGTGCTTCTAACAGAACATAGGTTTGTGAAAATTACATGAATACCTTTAAGTCCATTTTGGAGCTAATTTTAAGCAAATCGCTTATCTGGTAAACTGTGAAAATGCATAAAGCTTGCAATATAGTGTTTAGAAGTTAAGCTTTGGATTGGAATATCAATTTCAATTTTGGATTCGGTCAGGGCCTAAATACATGAGGGCTGTTGATGTTATGGGGTGTCTCCGCTTTGATATATGCAAAAGATGGATTTAAAGAGAGCCCCTGACAAGTGTTGATCCAACAAACAAGCATAAGGATCAGTGACCTGTTAATCTTTTAGATTTAGTTTTTGGACCTTAAAAAACATCTTTGCTCTTGGAAAATTAATGCCTAAAATCATCATGATCATAAAAATACTTGTATCAACATGATCAATAATCAACTAGCTGTTGATTTTGAACCTACTTGTATTCTACACTTTAAAAAGACAATAGGGGAAGGCGGGGTAAGTTGTGACACTTTTTGCATTTTGCACGTTAGAATTGATATGACTAGTAATATTGTAGAAATAAGTACCTTACCTTTAAATTTGATTCTTGGGAAATATTTTTCACCTATATATAACTTTCTACCCCCACGCTGAATGTCATTGTGACCTTTGAAAAAAAAGGATGTCAAATTGCTCAACTTGCCCCATCTGTGGGGTAAGTTGTGCCATCGTCTGGGGTAAGTTGAGCCACAAAAACTATGTAAAAAATGTATGCGGGAAGAACCAGGATGTCAATTTTTCATTTAAAGTCTTTTCACTTGCTAATTCTCTATGAATACTAACATCTTCTGAAAGTAAAAGGACTGTCATGTGAATTTGCTCCTTTCTGCCTGCATATCAATGGCTTTTTACATTTTTTTTTTTTATTATACAGTTGTACATCACCTATTCTTTACGTTCGATTTTGACAAGAAATGTGTTAAGAGCAATCGTATGTCTAGATTATACTGTGCGTCTAGCATAGAAATCAAGTTGCTACATCTTAAATCAAGTTGCAGCAACTTGATTGAAGTTGTAGCAACTTGATTGTGCAACTAATACTGTTTAATATTATTAAAATATGTACAAATCATCAAAACAATTGCATTTGTTTACCAAAAAAGTACTAAGAACTTTTTACAGAGTACTTCCATTGTATTTTAATTGTGTCCGTCCGTGATGTCCGTCCATGATGTCCGTCCGTGATGGAAAATATTTGCAATTCTCTCGGAAGTTTGATATTGGTTAAGAATTCAATATGCTGAACATAGAAGCTAACATACCCGAGTGTTAGGTGCATTAACAATAATTGGTCCATGTAAAGCTGTTTAGATAGAAACAATAAAAATGTACAAAAATTCTAAAAACCACATTTCTATCTTGTCCGTCCGTGATATGGCACATTTAGTGGAAACCTGTGTTTGTAGGTAACCATGGCAACAAACTTTTTTAATCATTCAGCATACTATGTCCTACCCTTCACTATAAAACACAAAGGAACCTTGTTCATCTTATTCCTAATTTGTTACAAGCCTTCAAAACTTTCAAAATCTATCAAATGTCCGTCCGGGATGAACCGATCATGCTCTATATCTTTTCATGCATTTTCAAGTATTTTTTCAGAGACAGAATTTTTCTCAATCTGCCAAACGTCCAACTACAGTTGTGTACAACATGTAATGTGCTTAGTATATGTCTGTGTACATACAATACATGATCATCATGACTTCCTACATCCGCTACATTTTCTTTTATATTTCTACCATTTTTATTGCTTATACTGTGATTCAAAACTCTTTTAATCTTTTGTTGTTGTTTCATATTGTATGTATATGTTTGTATATTTCTAAAGGATGTAAAATAAATGAATTGAAATTTAATTGAATTACTAACCATTTGTTCAATTCTTACTCCATAAAATATTTACATGTAGTGGGAGAGGTGGTAAATAAACCAAGCATTGTGTGGTTAGAGGCAGAAAGAATTCAACAAATCAGATTGAATTGCAATAATCTGTCAGTTAAAACTACACTGTACAACATAGACGTGTATGGTGTACTCTGTACATACGTGTATGCTTAATGGTAGATGAAGACACCTTGCTCACTACATGTACCTTCCTGCATGTCTGAAGGAGAGCAGCAATAGACATTTCTACTTTGATCGATGAACAGGCTTCGTCCTACAACATCGTTGGAGTAAACTAAACTAAACTAAAACTAGTTTACTGGAAACTACATGTACATTGTAGTTTAACGTGTAATGAAAACGGTCGAAGTGATCTTGGAAGCGATCTTCCAAACCGTCTAATAAAACCATTTTTCGACGTTTCAAGATCACTCTGCCTTGTTAATCTGGTTTTCGCATTTAAGTGAGGACACAATGGTTCTTCGGGAAAAGATCTTCCTACATTTTGAGCGCCCTGCTTGACACACTGTGTGTAGAATGCCTACATGTACACTGCGGTTTTAAATTTCGTGCAAAGCGTGTCATCCAAAATCCCACTGAGAGCGTTCCCATAGCAACAAGATTGCTTTACGTGAAGCGATTTTCAAAACCAGTTTCGTGTGATCAGATAGGTACACTAGCAAAGCGATCTTCAAATCTGGTTTCCTGTAAACTAGTTTAGGAAGTGTAATGCAGAATGACACCTATTGTAATGATTACATAATCATAATGCCATGAATACAATTAGCATTAAAGCACAGAGGTGTTTACTGCTGCTTTTGCAATGGTACATGTATATTCATAATACATCTCTATTTCCTCTGAATATTCTTTTTCCCCCATCCCCCTTCCTTTGCATTCCTACATTTAAATATATGCAATATTTTGTGTAAGACAATAAATTATGTGTGAGGGCAAATGCCTCCGGGCAACAGTGCTGAATTTCACTTTTGTGCCCCCTGACCCATTTGCTGCTCCCATGTTTGTAAAATTGTAATTGTTTTTCTGATGTATTGTATTTGTACTTTTTACACTGGTCAAATAAATAATAATAGTTAACAGTAAATTACCCAACTCTTTGGATAGATTTTGTTCATCAAAATACTTTAGTCTCCTTGGTTTTGTGACTTACACTTTATGACTGTGATTGAATCTGATGTAATAGTTTTATTTCAAAATTTGTGGCCACGTTTGTACACAAGTCATATGGTCCACACTCCATTATGAAACTAGAGATGCTTGGCGGGTCGCGCAGCCAAGCACATGTATCCCCCGAACAAACCGCATCATCCGTCATTGCGATATATAGAGCTCACACAGAAATTGACAAATAAATACCATACCCTTGGCGACAATGATCCTGCCCACAATTTGCCTGTGGGTACCAAATTTGATGACAATAATGTGACGTAGCAGTATGACTCTGCAGAACCTAAAGTATTGTCCAGTATCACCTGTTGGGAATACAATTATAGAGTAATCTGGATATATTTTGTAAACCTAACCCTAAGAGTAAGACCCCCACCAAAAATGATAGGCAGAGCTTTGCTCCATCTTCTACATATTGCTTCTGTGTGCCAACTGTTAAAGACAAACTGGAAAAAAGGCAGAAGTTACAGGTTTTACCAAATTTTCCACAAAATATGGTTACCATGGCAACCATGTCTCCACCCACTCGGAGACTCCACAATCATTAGGCAGCTTTGTTTTAACATAATGGACCTTCATGACAAATTTGAAGTTAATTGGAGAAGAAATGCAGCTGGTAGAGCGCTCACAAGGACATCTCTGCTATTTCCTCAAAAACTCTTGTTACCATGGCAACAAAGTCTCCCCCACACCAAAATCAATAAGCGGCTTTGCTTTAAGATATTGGACCTTCATACCACATTCAAAGATGATCAGAGTTAGTTTGTTGACCTCGATCTTGGCTTAAGTAGATGCGTGTCAAGAAACAGGCCAACTGAATTTTTTTCTAAAAACACATCACCAATTCGCAATTTGACTTTTTTTTAGACCAGCATGTTGCTTGTTTGCCTATGATCTATGTGGAGGCAGCAGATATTGTCTTTGCCACATTAGACGTATCGCATGGTTCAGCATACCAGCAAAGACAATAACTGCAGCCTCTGCCTATATTATAGGCTATAGTCGCCTGTAGGTCACCTGCAAATGTGAACAGTATCTCGCATGCAGTTGCCCACAGGAGCACTCGCATGTCTGATTTGCTCGCAGAACATTGCTGCACCCACAGGTGAGTTGTGGGCAATAGCCCACAGGTGAGTTGTGGGCAATAGCCCACAACTCACCAACAAGGCTTGCACAGAATGTATCTCTACTAACATAGGCATCTAGTAATCATCACCAATTCACCATCAAACATGATTAACAACATCGTCATCATCATGGTCATCGTCACATCATCTCCATCATCATCACCATCCTCGTTATCTTCATCACTATCATCATCACCATCAATCATCACTATCATCATTTATCATCACCAGGGCCCAGGCATCATTATCAATATGCACTGCACTGTCAATCAGTAGAGGCGCACTTTTAAAGTGGACGGTGAATCTGCTTATCACATTTTTATTTGCCGCCAAGTTAATCCTTTTTTGTAGCAAATGTAAAGAAAGGAAATTGGTCTCCAAAACTGGAAACTGTCTCTGAAATTGGATACCCAAATTCTTCACAAAAGTCTCTGATATTGGAGATAATCTGTCTCATGGGAGACAGTCTCCCATATTGGCCGTGTGCCTCTAGTACTAGACCCTACCACTTGTTCACTGCTACCACCCTGCCTGTGGGGAATCTACAGGTAGGATTATGGTATGCCAATGTTGTCCAGAGCACACACTTTAAAAATTCATTAAAATATCACTTTTGTGACCAAAATTACTAATTTTTGTACAGTTGCAATTTATTTTTCATTAGTAACTTGGGAATAATTTTTGTATTCACCAGAGCGCTCAAAAACTTGAATTTTGGGCATATTTTTGTGTACGCCCTCTATTGGTGGAAAGTAATATGGCAAGAAAATTTTCATTTTTTTATCTCTATTTTTAATTAAGAAAAAAATGATTTAAAGTATCAAATTTAAATAAGAGCCAAGTTGTATGAATAATAGGTGTAATGGAAACTGTCAGTGTAAAAACATCAAGCATTTGCCCCAAACAAAAAGAGAAAATTAGCCAAACATTGCTACCCTTATTTTGCCACACATGGAGATATAACTGAGAACAAGGTTATATTATAACCTTGTTCATTGAATATGAGTGGACCCTACTGCAGTACAGGCCTACTGATGACTGTCAATCTCAATGTCATCATCACCATCATAGATCTAGAGAAAAATAGATCATTAACTTACGCCATGTTTCTTAGATTCATCGTTGAGTGCTTTAAGCCAGGAAGAAGCAATTTGGCCTGGGGACTGCTGAGAATGTTGAGTGAAAAGCCAAGCAACCACCGAATTCAGCCATTCGTACTGGTCACCACCATCTGTGCTATCTCGCCCTGCCGACGGTAGCCCGCTGTGTGTCAAGGAGCTCCCCGCTGAATTGAAGACATCTCCGCGGACACCATTACTTATTCCTTGTCTTTTCCTGCCCTTTTGGTCAAGTTTCTCCTCTTTCTTCTTGCTATTCTCGTAAATTGTAAATCCAAGGAACACACAAGTGGCTAAAACAAGCCAAGCAATCAGTAAAACATCCAAAATATCAATTTTTCCCGTACGTAATGCCTCACTAAAATCCCAAACCGCCATCACCAAGCTATCGCACGCAGCAACGACCCGCCCGTTGATATTGTTACTTGCGCTCGCTGTCGACTGGTCTTCGCTCAGCGACTCGGTAAAAGATGTTTCCTCTTTCCCCATCGTCTTTTTTGGTTATATACCACCCAGCTGCGATCAAAATGGATGAATCACTATGTCCGTGACAACTTGATAATATAAATATATCACAAGGGACAGGGTTGCCGGAGAAGGGCATTCCAAAGCGATCGGCGAGAGTCGATGCTTGGCGATCCGCGCATACCAAACCCACTTTATGGCTAACGTACACAAATCAATGGGAAATGACAATAATACACGTGTCCCCATAGAAAGACTGGTAACACACTTGCACAAAATCAATTGCAAGCTCTCGTCTAC
The DNA here is from genome assembly GCF_018143015.1 of Lytechinus variegatus. Taxonomy (NCBI): domain Eukaryota; kingdom Metazoa; phylum Echinodermata; class Echinoidea; order Temnopleuroida; family Toxopneustidae; genus Lytechinus; species Lytechinus variegatus. Next base: position 3,220,662 of record NC_054747.1, on the reverse strand, counting down.
CACTATATAGTTTACGTGATCACAGTCAATAAGTGTCAAATGAAAATGATCCAGAGAGGGAGACAAACTGAAAATTCATGTTTGTAGAATCAATTTTCAAGGAAAAAAAAATCCTTTCCTTTCAGCTTTTCTTTATTTTGAAAGCAAAGAATAAGGCTCGTATTCTGAAGTCTGGTTTAACTTAAACTCAGATTTAAGTATGGAAACACAATTGTTACATAAATCATAAACAGTAAAGATATCATACTTCAGCTCATTTTGGCTCTCAAATCATTCATAATTGTCTAGGAAGTATAAATAGATTGTTTTCTTCACCATGGATGAATCAGGAAAGAGCACAGTAAACATAAGAAACATACAACTTAATAAAAATGTTGGTACTTTTGGCTTCCCATACTTAAACCACAACTTTAAACCTGAGTTTAAGTTAAACCCGACTTCAGAATACGGGCCACTGTGCCGTCAAGAACTTGCGAAGTTATAAGGATAGATTCCTGTTGAAAATACCCTACTCCGAAAACCAAAGTAACACTTGGAGACTGTGCATTTCACTAAGCAGCTCCGAAACAGTGGAACGTACTTCCCCTTAGAATTAGCCAAATCTGTACCTGCTTCCAAAACATTATTGAAAACACTCAGTGTGAAGTAGTGTAATGATAATAACAATAATAATGGTATTTTATTCCAAGACTGTTCGAAGCAAGAGCTGAATTTTACAGAACTTTTACATACACAGTGCGTCCCCCAAAAAATATACATTTTTGAAATGGTTGCCAAATAAAAAATGTATCATTAAGGGGAAAAGACTTATATAGAAAGCCAATAAAGTCAACTTTCAAAATCAAATGACACCAAAAAGTTGGAAAAATATTCATGCTTGAGCGAGCACTGCCGACTGAAACAAAGGGTATATAGGGTAGGGCAGAATTAAGACTTCCAATTTCTTTCAGGTTTTTTGTTTGATACTTGCAAAGCTGAGGGTTATTTGGTGAATTAATGATCAGTTGTGATCAGTTTGGTGTTTGTGAAAATATCATGCGTTATTACATTGAATGCATGAGTGATCAGGAATTGCAATTTTCAGTAGAGCATTTTGACTTTATCATGTGGATCTCAGCAATGTGTTCATGAGAATCAGGAGAATAGGATGTAAAATATGACTTGAGTAGGTGAAGTATACGTTGATGGGATAAAGGTCAACAGAACATTTAGCAGCCCCTCCCTCCATCTCTACCCCCCCCCCCCCTTCTCTCCTCCTGAGAGAGCTCAGCTAGGCTGGGCAGGAATTATCCTTACAGTTTTATGAGTGGTTAGTATTTGGAACTTGCAAAGCTAAGGGTGTTAATCTAAATTAATGAATGAGATAAGTTTTGGTTTCTTAGGCAAATTTCATGAGTTACTAAATTGAAATTTAATGCATGAGCGAACAGGAATTGTAATTTTAGTGTAGCATATTCATCTATGGACCTCAGGCTCAGAAGTGTGTTCGTAAGAGTCAGAGTAATGTGATGGTCCCTGTTACAAGCAAGAGAGCGAGATATGCTAAGACTTGGTAAAAAGGGCATTCCTCTTCTTTTTGTCCTTTTACATAAATGGGAAGGCTAATTCGAGCCCACCCTTATATTCATACCTTTTGTTTCAATGGGCTGTGCTTGCTCAAGCATAAATAGTTTTCCAACTTTTTGGTGTTATTTGAAAGTTGACTTATAATTGGCATCCATATTATGTATTTTGTCCCGAAAGTGCTATTTTTTTATTTGGCAGCCATTTCAAAAGTGTATAGTTTTTTGGGGGGACGCGCTGTAGAAAAACAATATAAAACATAACTACAGTAATACTTAATAAAGGAAAATTAAAATAGAATCATACAAATGAGAGCTCTTTTGCAAAAAGGGTTAGGCTCATTTTTCATCAGATTTGATTTTTATATCTAGAGTTTTAGTAATTCTACAAGATGATACCAAAGAAAGGTTGAAATTCCTATTAAAAAGTGAACTAAGATCGAAATGAAAAATCACCTTTTTTCAAAAGGGGTTATATAGGTCCATAATTGGGAACATTAGGTTATCTAAAAGGTTCTAAACAGCCACTGGGAAGCTTTCATGCTCTCAACAGAACTTCAGCACGTAAATAATCGTTTTTGGGAACCCCTTTTCTCAAGAATTCCAAATACGGAACAAAAGGGTTGCAAGTCGCACCTTCTTTTTCTAAAAGTGCTTCTTTTTGCATTTTTGTTTCAATAGATTTTGATGTTTTTTGTTATTGTTCATTTGTTTTTTCTTTTTTTTTGTTATAAACTCCCCACGTTCGGCTCGTTCAGGCGATAGTGGTTTAGTTACTTACTCATCGTGAGATTATGCATAGGCTTACCCTCTTCATGAGTAAAATAATGCACACAGTCCTTATTAGGTCCCTTTTCAGGAAAGAATATAAAAAATGTTAGCACGCGCTTCGCGCTCGCAGTAACTTTTCAGTTACATACGAATCTTGTACATCATTAATTTAACTATCCTTTTCAATGTTAAATTTTCCAGTCTAAATACACGAAATTAAAAAAAACATTTGAGGCCGCGCTTCGCGCTTGCTTTATTTATTTAGGCATTAGGAGATACCTTATCTTGTTTATAAGAAAAAGCTAAGATACTGAGAATTTAAGTTTTTATCAAAATATATATATATATCAGGTTTTAGCAGCCGATCGGGGGAAAACATGTGGAGTCAACGCCCCCCCCCCCCCCATTAGCGAAAGCTGGTTCCTCCCCTACTCATATGCTGTAGTCTAAGGCCTATGAGGGAAAAATCTTTTGTTTTTATTCTTTAAGAGGAATCTTCCCGCCCTAGTATTTCAATGTTTGTAAATTGTTGTCTATATGACAATTTTTTGCCAGTTACTCAAATACGTCCAAGGCCAAGAAATAATTTTATGGCATAATTACGTTGGGTACCCCCCCCCCCACCCCTTCATTGTTTCTCGAAATTCTTAAGCTCTACCAATTACTCCCTAATATATTTTGCTTCTAGAAGGAATGCAAAACAAATTAGAGACAACTTCATAGAGACTTACGATTAAAAAATTATTTCTGTAAAATGATGACAAAAAGAGGCATGCTTAAAATGCTTGCTTGAATGCTGCATTTTTCGGACTCTACGTGATATCCCAATCTGTGACCTGGTGCTGGTATTAGACCAAGGTCCTTGTAATTGAAGATGCTTGGGGTGCCGAAGTCCCCCCTCCCCCATGATTTGCCTGAGGATGGTGCATGTTTTATTCACAATCATTATACAGCACCCCGTAGAAATGAGATAGCTATGCTAAAAAGTAGAAGTCCCCTTCATTTTGTACAGAAAACTTTTTTTTTCCTTGTAAAATTATTATACAAAACCCACGCCCATTGTATTTATAAAATTCGTTCATGACGCTGTACAAATGCTCTATATTCGTTTTCGTCAAAGTCAACTCCCCCCCCCCCCCCATCCCGAGGTGGATGCAGGGTGTCATAAGTCAATCTGAAATGCTTCCCCAAAAAATATTTGACAATCCGAAAAAAGGGGAACTGGGTTTTCCGGCTTCCAAAATAGAAAGCTCTCTCGACGAAGGATTTCACCTCTATAAGGGGATAAAAGTGGTTATTACTCCCTAAAATAAATGCACACTAATAATTCCCCTCAAAATTAGTTTGACCAAAAACAGTTATTCACCTTAAAAAAATGGTTCAGCTATGCATTCTCATCACTTCACAAGAGGCCTTTATCGGGGAGTGATAAAAGTACTTAAACCAAAAAGGGAGGGCAAATACCCCATACATCCCCTTTTTTGGTCCAGGGCATAGACCATGTAGACCAATAAAGTTTGAACGATTCCCCTCTTTAGTTTATATGTTTGCTAAACTTCGTATTTATCATTTTATACATCACTTACGTATTTGCCCTTCTCAAATATAAACAGGAGTGTGTTCTGTTAAACAAATCTTATGTTTAACCCGTACTTAGCCTGCATTGATACTGAGCGTTATCGGCATGAGTAATTATTATTACGCGTACCAATGTGAACATGAAAATGATGTCATAATCAAGGATGGCGGGAAATCGACAAACATAAATGCATACCGCGGTAAGGTTGGGTTCTGTAATGCATACCTCACGTAGGTGTTGTCATTAATATTAAAACGAGAAGTATAGAGGTTATACTCTCCTGATTTTCGTCTGATGATCAGCCAAAGTCATTTTACCAGTGGTAAAGGATTCAGAAGGGAGTCATCTTTAGCTGAGGTTTTAACATGTTTAAGACCAACGAGCTCCCACCGAGTGCACTTCATTCCGTAAAAAGTTGGACGGCTAACTTTGAGGTAAGTCTTTTGTCTTGTTCAAGCCAACACGTAAGGACCACGAGTTTCTTGAGGATGTGAGTTCGGGTGGGGTAATACCTACGATAAATGGATTTATAATCTTTCCAATGAATAGATCATAGTAATGTTGTGATTTTTGAATTGACAATATTTTGGTCCAACCAATATGACGGGGATCGATGAGTGCAAAAACCTTTAATAAGAATTATTTATTTTCAGTGATATTATGAATATAATTTACTGCGTGTGGATTTATTGACTGTGCGATATTAGGATCTGGGTTGTTTTCGCGACACATTTCGGCAACAAGCTATAACCAGTGTTTTAAGCCTATAAGCAACACCAGTAAAACAGATTCCAAATATTAGCACATCAAGATATACCGATAGAATATATTGCAATATTAATAATACATCTCGCATTATAATACCATTTTCTTAAAATACCCCTTCACTTTCTAATCATTCTATTTATGAACATTTTGTGCCTAATCATAAGAAAAGTTTCATACTCCTTATGAAGGAATCGTTTGAATTAATTCTTTTTTTTCCGCTTTTTTTTCTAATCGTTCGACTCGTTTATTCAAGCGAACTTCCATTTACGGTGGAGTCTCCATATCGATAACGCTGTATTCACATCCATACATGTACGTGCATTAATGTTTACTAAGCTCCAAAAGGCATGGGAGAGAATATTTGTTTAAGTCATATTGTTAGCTCAGTTCTATTTTTAGACAGTCATGCTATCAAATATGAAAATAATTTCCAGTAGATTAAACTAGGATAATCCGATAATGCAATATTAAATTCACCTTGTTAAACAATTAATGCAGAGAATTCTTTCAGACATTTTTCTAATAATGCAAAGATTTCTTTTCAACATTTTATAAATTATAAAAATGTCTAAAAGAAATCTTTTGCATTATTTGTTTAACAAAGGAATTTTTTGTGGTGTTATTCTTATAAGGGCATTATATTCCAAAATAATAACGGTAGGACATATTTTTATTTAGGGTTTCTTGAAGTTCACTTTAGGCGAAATTAGCAACCAACTCATTATTTATCTTCCTTTCTTTCTTTCTTCTTCTTTTTTTTGGGGGGGCTGCCTTCCTCTTTTTTATTGTTTCTTTATCCATTTCCATCTTTCTTTCATTTCGTTCGTTTATTTTCTTTTTTGTTGTTTCTTCATCCATTCCCATCTTTCTTTCATTTATTCCGTTTATTTTTTTCTAATATTTTTTTCATTTTTGCTTGCTTTATTTCTTTCTTGCATTCACCTTTCACTTTGTCTTTCGTTCTTTTTTATATCTTTCTTTCTTCCTTCCTCCTTTCTTTCGTTCTTTCTTTCTCAATCCTATCTTGATTTCTGTTGTGCGATAGATTAATGATTAAGCACAATTATAGTGTTAATCATTATGTCGATAAAATCAGTTTGTGGTGAAAACACTATAGACCATTCTTTGCTCTTTGATGTAATGATTAAGCGTCGTCTAAGCTAATAGCGTATTTTAGCATCCACGTCTCAGACGCTTCCTGCACCACAAAATCTATTGGAAATTCCCTTCAAATCTCAATGACAGATTATAAAGAGGTCATTGTCGAAAGTTGGTGGATGGCACAGCACATTGTCTTAAGATTCACACAGGACAAAAAAATCGGAAATATGACGTTTGTCCAGCGTCCAGGAATACGACGACGACACGGCTGTTTTGATTCACCTACACTGTAAAAACTGTGGTGTTAAAACTGACACCAATTTGTGTTAATACAGGACCACACCCTGAGGTGTTAAAACAACACCCTAGAGATTGAACATAACACTAAAGAGTGTAAATGTAACAACCGTAGGTGTTGTACTAACACCTATAGGTGTAAAACTAACACCACCAATTTAACACCGGTGTAAAAAAAACTCGCTTGGTCCTCTATGTACACCGGTTAACACCACAGTTTTGCTGTGTATTTTCGACAAAGGCTGCTTTGTTATGAAGGGCTTTTGACAAAAGATTCGCTGCGTTATAGAAAGCGTCTTCGAAGTGATTGCTAAAATGTCCTAATGTTTCTTCCTGGGCGACCGATGCTCTATTCAAAGTCACGCATGGGTTTCAAAAAAAAATGGGTTGTTACTCTCGGGCGTTATGTTCAATCTCTAGGGTGTAATTTTAACACTTCTGTTAGGCCTAAAAGGTCTTCGAGCGACACCGACAGGTGTTGATTTTAACACCAAGTTTTAAAGTTCTCTCTCCAGTGTTGCTGCCACACCAAACGGAGGGAGGGGTAAGGGACGAATGCAGTCTGGATTCCCTATGACACTGACAAAACTTCTCGCTCGCTCGCTAAGCTCTCTTGCATACCTATTATCATGATTATTGACTATTAAGTTAATTGATGGCTTGAAGGACAACATCTTTGAATTTCAAGTTTTCAACATTTATTGATCAAAATCCGCACATATTAGATCATTATCATTTGATGAAAATCGTCCTGGGTTAACAACAACGGAGGGTGATGGCACAGAGGCACCGTCACAAGAAGGTCGCGACCGTCTTGGCGACCGCCCGTGTGATTTTCCAACAGGTCCAAGTATAATTAAGGGGAAAATATGAATAACAATAGTCAGTTCTTAGAAACGCGCGTAATAAAATAGTCTCCAGGGGGCCACATGGAACCGGTGGATGGGTGGGTTTCAGCCATTCCCCCCCCCCATCTGATTTTAATTTTGCATGATAAGCCCCCGCCCCTCACACACACACACGCACCCTCACACACGCACACACTTTCAAAACCGTTCCGGTCTCTATCATGCATGTGGAAGGTTTGTTTTCAAGGGGGAAAGGGAGAACAGAGAAGAAAGAACCAAGGGCGGAAATCTCTCCCCAAAGGTAGGGGGACACATGGGGCTCAAAAATTGAGAAGCAAAAATATTAAAAAAAAAAGGTTATCACTCAAAATGCAAGGTCTTTTCGACCCCCAAAAAAATTGACAACTAAAACAAAGAGGGGTTATCCCCCGGAAGGTCATCTCGTCCAAAATACATGTTTTATTGCGATTTTGAATGATGTATTTCTTTCCATCATACAAGACCTAAAATAGAAGGGGAGCGTTGGATATTGTGTCCCCCTACTATTTTGAGTAGGGGGACGCGTCCCCCCCCCCCCCGGGCCCCCCTGGGATTTCCGCCCATGGAAAGAAGGATCGAGAATGAGCCAAGGAGTGGTTAGGGCTTGTAACTCTGCATATGACGACCTTTAGATTGTCTGACCCCATTATCGAATTATCCTGGCGCCACCTTTGTGATGGCGTATAGGGGGAAACGTGGAATGCCCCCACCCACCCACTCGCTCCCCACACGCACTCACACACGTTGGAGATCATGATTTTGTCTCACGATCTTCTCTCAATGTTGATACTGCATAATATGATTCAACCTATTGACATCCACATGTTTATAGTGTGTCTTTACATGGACCTATAATAGGTCCATGGTCTTTGTAAGAAAAGACTAACAAAGAGGGAATCGGAAACAAAGTATTTGCAGATCCTCAAAGGGTCCAAGGGTCGTTAACTCCTTATCAGATGATCAGTGATTCGTCATCTTAAAACCACAAGATTATGATGTTGATATGTTGTCTGAACCTCATCTTGTCTAAAACTATCAACTTATTAGAAAAAGCTGCAGACGTCAATACGTTCCCATGGATTCTTCTGATGCTACACTGTAAAAACTGCGGTGTTAAAACTGACACCAATCGGTGTTAATAGAGGACCACACCCTGAGGTGTTAAAATAGCACCCTAGAGATTGAACATAACACCAAAGAGTGTAAATGTAACAACCATAGGTGTTGTAATAACACCTATAGGTATAAAACTAACACCACCAATTTAACACCGGTGTAAAATAACTGGTGTGGTCCTCTATGTACACCGGTTTACACCACAGTTTTTGCTGTGTATATGGGTTTGGTCACGCGACAAGTCGACTTGACGACCCGCGGGCTCAATGAGCACTTTTAGAAACGGACGTCGACATAGTACGTCTCTTGACGTCATCAACTGGACGAGGTTCAGAATATTTTCTTACCCGTCCTTGTTAGCCGATTTTGCCAGTACAGGAGATAGGAGAGAGTGAGGACCCGGGCTATAGGCCTAACAATAGGGAAAGAAGGGCGAAACAACCCGCTCCCATTATCAGTTGTACACAAATTTTCAGATTTTCCCCTTTATTTTACATATTTCACATTATCTCCTCCTGACCTTGAAATATGTGGTGTGAATAATATTTTCCCATGACATATATTGTGCTCAGAAGGAGGCAAGATGCAATTTGAAAGATAATGAGGAAAATCTGAAAATTTGTGTACAAAACAAATGGAGAGTTGTCCACAAAATCAGCCATTTTGAAGCACGTTTGCCAATTTGAGGATCCCCATTGAATGTACAAAATGACTTTTTAAACGTCCATATATAACTTGCTTATTTCATAACCGAATTTGATGAAACTTTTTTTTTAATTGTTCCTCTTAGTTTACTCTTTCCAATAAGATTACTTCTCTTCTTGGGTTTTGGTTTCCTTTAAGGTTTATAAATTCAAGAAAAAATATGAATATACTTCAGTGACTGACAATGTCAAAGATACTGATTTGTTTGCTTCGTTTTCAGATGTTGCTGTTGGCTATAATCCCCGTGGAATGATGACGCTATTGGACGGTCAACGTGGGTTCCGACGCGAATCTTCTTTAGAAAGCAATGACCCCGCGGAACTGGAAGCACTTACAAGCACTGATATGACGTCGAGCATTAGTCAACATGAAACGATCTCCAAAGACGACTACGATGGCGATGTCGAAGATGACACGGACACCGAGTCGTATATCCAACCGACGATTGCAAATCGAATCTCTCTCGCGCGAACGTACGCGCTTTGTATCACATTGGGATTCCTGGGAGCGCATTACTACTATCTGGGCATGCGCACACAAGGTCTCCTCTACACTGCTACTCTGGGCTTCTTCGGGATTGGTTGGTTGATAGACTGGTTCCGGTTACCATCTATTGTTGAGTCCGTTCGAAGGATACGACGCGAGGAGGCTGAGAATGGATACGCACTCTATGCCGTGCCGTATGGTGCATTGGAAGAAAGATCTCTGGTGAATGCATACCTTTATGCTATCCCACCTTGGGGACTCTTTGGTAAGATTGAACCCCCCCCCAAAAAAAAAAAAAATGCAACAACTTTTTTCCTCCATAGTTACGTGTAGGACCCCTATTTCCATTTTTATTAAACATATACGCTATTATTATTATAGACGTGCATCAGCTGCGATCATTCATTTTTCCTTTAACGTTATGTTTCTCTTTATTTTATAGATGCATTAAGGCTTTATCGCCATCATCGTTATCATCATTATCATCATAATCACCATCACTATCACCATTGAGACGATCATCATCACCATCATCTTCATCATCATCACCATCATCATCACCATCATCATCATATTATCATCATCACCATCATGACCATGCACCATCATCATCACCATCATCATCTTCATAATCATCATTGACGATAAATTTTCTAATGTTCTTGAATCCGTCATGAGTCTTATACCTTTCCTTTCACCTCATTTTTTAATATCCGAACTTTTCATTTCCATCTCTTTAGCCTTGGTACATATTTGTCGTTTTGTTGTTTTAATTGCATTAAGCGTAACATAGCTTTATTAATTCAAGGAGAATCCCATAATTTGCTTGTTTCTAAATCACTTATGGGAAATATGTAAGTTGTCAACATAGCCTCGTAACGTCCATATTGTTTCCAATAAAGAAAATTAAGTATGTTAGTAAAAATTTGAATAATCGTCTTGATTTAATGTGACAAAATTCTCCATTTCTTCTTTCTTTTATTCCCCCCCCCCCCACCCTCCCACTAGGAATGCACCACATGTACCTCGGAACTTTTCGGAAAAACGACGCATTTAGCCTGATATACACAGCTACACTCGGCTTCATTGGGTTCGGCTGGCTCTTCGACCTTTTCCGTATCCCGATACTTGTCCGAAGAGCGAACGAAGACATCCGAGACCTCCGTTCGGGAAAACCCGTTTCCTCGAGTCCTGCGTGCACACTCCACCTTGACACTGCTTATTCTTTAGTCTTTCCTCTGGGCTTTTTTGGACTTCACCACTTCTACATGAGACGGTATTTCTATGGATTTGTTTATCTTTTCACCTTTGGAATGGCTGGTGTCGGAGTCTTGGTTGATATTTTACGATTGCCGGTTATCTTTAAGCGAACAAAAACAGAACTGAAAGACTTTAGATTTTCTCTATATCACTTGGACGATACATATTTCCTGTGGTTTACTCCTTTAGGCCCGTTTGGGCTTCATCACTTCTATTTACGCAATTGGAAGATGGGCGTGGTCTATTTATTCACATGTGGGTTCCTTGGCGTTGGTTGGCTAATTGACGCGTTCAGGATGCGCTCGTTGGTTGAAGAAAGCAATAGTCAATTAGACACAGATCTACTCTGGGATCATCATTTTGTTAAAGAAACAAAGAGTAAAGGAAATATGAACATCTTTATTGATAGTAAACTATTCAATTATCCAATCACCGATGAGGATTCAAACATTCAGGTTTACGCCTTCCCTTTGCGGCCAAGCGGGAAGCCATCCTGGTTGCTAGGATGGGCGTGGTCACCTACACCATCAGACCCACCGTTGGCCAATCAGAATGTGTTTACCACATCGGAAGAGGAACCGAGCCAAACTGAAACAAGAAACAAAACCCCATTGGTCGGGGAAACTTTAGGAGCCGTGGGTTGGACAATAGATGCACACGAAAATTATGAAGTTACCATTGCTTAATAGTGAGGTGTCTAGTGAAATACTATGTCAGTAATCGTCTGTAATACTATTAGAACGTTCGAAGTTTTACCACTGAAATGTAGGGTATTAGCCTCCAACCACAAATGCTCATCACATCCGAATAATTTCTGACATGCAACATGGAGAATCACGGTACACGACATAATTATTTATGACCTTTGTGAAGTAGGAAATTCCGAGTATAAACAAGAGTGGATCGAAATAGGCATTTTTTCGGAATGGGGAAAGAGATGCATGAATGTTCTATTTTAGGTCGGTCCATAAATGTCATATTTTTATTTTACGCTATCGAAGAAAATTCAATTCTTATTCAAAAACTTGATTTTTTTTATTCGACTTATGTAAAATGTTAGTGTGGTACATGTCTTATTATTTATTTGCATGGCACTTTTAGTGATAAAATTACTGTTCGCGGAAAGTATCCATAATATGCACTGTTTAAAAAAACGATTTTACTGAAAAAAAGGAAGATTTTGCAGAAAGCATTAACGGAATCATTCTTTAGATTCATAAAACATGAATTTTTCCTGCAATTTAACGGAACAGGTGTGTGTAAAAAGGCGAGAAGGGAGTTTTGTTTAAGGAAATTTGTAAGGTTACACACACCAAATACCGATTTCCTGTAATTCTACGCAATCGTTTTTATTTTAAGGATAGATTTTCTAACAGTGTGGGCTCCCGTGGTTTATCTCCATGCAGGATTTTCTTTGACAGACATGGCACATTATAAATATTTACTATCATTAATCATTATCGTTATTGAGATGGTTACACTTCGTAATTCCGAAGGTTCGTAATTCAGAAACACGTAAATTGCCTATACCTCGATGTTCGTTAATCCGAAAACGTAAAAGGGTTTGTTTATCCGAAAATTTGTGGCGTTGTTCCGAAGGTTCGATAATCCGAAAACAAAATAAGGTTCGTTGTTCCGAAGGTTCGTTAGTCCAAAAACGAAATAAGGTTCGTTAATCATTTCTTTTTCAGACTAACGAACCTTTGAAATTACGATCCTCATTTCGTTTCGGACTAACGAACCTTCGGAATTACAAACCTTCGGAATATCCGAATTTCGGAATAACGAAGCTTCGGAATTACGAATGTATGCGATTAAGATAACATTAAACTATCTCCCTTGATATTTCAAGACAAACCTGAAATAGAATGACATATATGTTTTCTAAAACTTCTGGAAATGTGAAGAAAAAATTGTTTGCTTGACACAATTTGGTCATGATAAAAATAATAATCCTTTTAAATGATATAAATAAGGAACATCGTCGTTTATTAAACATGATTTTACTTTTGAGCTTTATTGGATTTGAGACTATACAGGACATTGAATAAGATCATTTTATACACTCCGCTGATACGTGTGCCATACATGTATATGCATTACTTAAATTGTAGCACAATATTTTAAGCATTACTAACCTGATGATTATGATTAAAATCTAGTTTGCAACTTTCTACGACTTTTTGGTTCTTGCAATTTTGCTCTTCCTCTGGTCAGAGTAATGTTATCGAACCGTAAAGAACAGATTCTAGAATATAGAAAATGTATTATCAAAATACCTTTCATGACAAAGAACAGCCAAAAAGTCTTTGTCGAAAACAGCAGTGTCGTCCTCGACTCTGGAAAATTAATTTTGTCTATTATCGTCAAAAGCGCTCTGAAATTTTGTCATTCGTTAGGATCGATATGCCCCCAATGGTTCGGTTGCTATATTCTTTCTGTCCGAGGCTAATTTAAAGCGTACACTGTAAAAACTACGGAGTTAAAACTGACACCAATTAGTGTTAATAGAGGACCATACCCTGAGGTGTTAAAATTACACCCTAGAGATTAAACATAACACCAAATAGTGTAAATGTAACAACAAAATGTGTTGTAATAACACCTATAGATGTAAAACTAACACCACCAATTTAACACCGGTGTAAACTAACTGGTGTTGTCCTCTATGTACACCGGTTAACACCACAGTTTTTGCTGTGTAGCTTAGAGTCAGGGATGTAGTGTTTCATATTGGGGGAGGGGTTCAGGGCCCTGTGGACGATTTTTTTTATTCAGTGGGGGTGCTGACTTGGGCTGAAATTCCTCCTCAAAGGTGCGAGGGACACAATTGAATTTTTCATTGTTCTTTTTTAAATACACGTAACACACTTTTTTTAAACAACTGCGCGACCTATTCACCAATAATGCATATAGCATTTCTATTTGTTTTAAAGCAGGATAAAAGAGCATTGTAGATTAAATGCCTTGCTCACGGGCACAGGTGACGCGGCCGGGGATCGAACCCCGGACTTTCCATGTGTAGCCAGGCGCCTTAGACGAGTCGACCACGGTACCTCCACACAATAAGTCCCCCCACACACACACACGCACAGACATTCCGACCTAAAAACTGAACATTCTAATTACTTTTTTGTAATCTTGAATGGGATAGGTGATACTTAAAGGGGAATCCAGCCTTGGCCATAAAATGTTGTGTCGGGAAGGAGAAAAATAAATTAAACAGAATGGTGAAAGTTTGAAAGAAATTGGACAAGAAATAAGAAAGTTATAGCTGCTTTAAAATTGAGATCACTAATACTATGTAGATTTCAAATTGGCAACTCAGTAAGTAAATTATGACAAGGGGCAAGGACAACTTTCTCATAGGCCATGTACTTTATTATCAGGGATTTGTGGTTTTCTCCAAAGTACCCATTCCCCTGGGGCAGTAATCTAAATATAACCCAGGTAGTATATTGTTTTATGTCCTCATGAAAGAAAAATATAATTTGAAATAAAACTTTTGGGAAAAATGACATTTTAGCCAAAATATGTATTGGAGTACATGGAGGAATAGTCCTTGCCTTACATCACTATGACATCCCATATGCGGCCAATTTGAAGTCTCCATGGGTATAGTGATTACCAATATTTACAACTTTTAAAAATTCATAACTTTCTTGTTGTTTGTCCAATATTGTTCAAACTTTCACCTATCAACTTGTCTGATTTTTCTTTTCCTTATAAAAACAATTTTTTATTTGGGTTGGATTCCCCTTTAATGATGCCATAACACGAGCGGAAACAAAATTGAGATTTCAGACCTATTAACCATTTTTAAGCACTTTTCTAATCATAAACAGCTGGTATAAAACTATACAAAATTATTGATGCTAGCGCGAGAGCGAAAACAAAATTGAGATTTCAGGCCTAAAATCGGGACACTCTATTAATGTGTAAATCATGAAAAGGATGGGTAATTGGGTATCTTCTTACATAACAATAAAATTTTTGATATTCGGATCTGAAACTTTATATTTGAGCACGTTTTAAGTAAAAAATAAGAATAATAAAAATGCTGCGTATTGAAACACGCGTGCGCATGTTTAGATAGGGCATGCTAAATACCTTTTTTTTAATTACGAAAATCAATAATGCAAGCGAGGAGCGCGAGCTGAAAATATTTGATAATTTGACCTGAAAAAGGGTGACTTTAAGCACTATTTCAAGCACTGTGTAGGAAAATTCTTAGGGGCCGGGGATCCTACAAAACGTCTGTCCTATTCATTAAATTTATATCATTCATCATACCTACCTGATTTTCAGGGCTGCTGCCTATGGAAAATAACACACGCAGAGCCTCCAAGGATAAAGCACCCCCGCTTCCCAGGACCATGGAGGGGTTGAAAAAAATATTTTAAAAAAAATAACACAGAATGTTGCATAAATTATGAAGAGCGCCGAAAACTTGATAATTTAATATATTCAGTAGTAATTTAATGTCGGTATAAAGGTTAGACATGTATAGTGCTTTCCGATGCTTTTCAAACAGATTTTGCCTTAAATATGACTCATTTTTTAACGTTGTCAAAATATTGGGGGAGCAAATCGGGAGCAAATGTGTACTTTTTTTGCGCACTCGTGGTTATGCATGTTATATCTATACACGCATCCAGCCCCGGTCATGGAATTTGAAGGCATTCCACACGTTGAATATCCCAATATAGAGATTTTTGGATTTCCTTCTTTTTTGTGAATTTCGCAATTTAAAGTGCTAGAAATGCTAGGTTTCAGTTTGAAAATTTCATCCCCGGTCACCACATTTGCTGGCACGTGCCCCCCGCCCCCTGAAAAAAAAATTGGCCGAGCAAAAAAAAGAGAAAAAAAAAGGATAAAGAAGAAAAGAAAAAGACGGAGAAAGACAGAGGGAAAAAAGAAAAGGAAATAAGAGGAGGAAGATGAGTAAATAAAACGATGTGAGGAGAAGACGTGAAAAAAATCTGTCATGATACTATATAAAATTTTCGCTTGCGCTTCGCGCCCCAATTGCCAATACGATAAAATGTATATCTTGCTCAAAAGGCTGCAGAACACTTTCTGCATTTTTTGTTCAAATGAGGGGGCCAAAACTTAAGTATACAGATTAAGTCAATTCTAATTGTATTTTCCACCTGTCCATTGTGTTGTCAACCATTTATTTTTTTTTTTCAAATTAGATGTTATTTGGTTGCCATGACAATGGCTTTAGATGTTATTTGTATGTTAATAGCAAACATATCAAATCTTACCCTAAAAGTAGGGGAAAATAAAGAAAAATCAGAGTCCACAGTTCTTTTTCTAATCAAAACTGGTACTTTTCTTGTGTGAATGATCCTTTGCTATGGCAACAGGCTATTTGCAACATTGATATTTATCTTTGAATTCAAGTATTACCAAGGCAAGATCAATCTGCATCATTATAATTAGTTCATGTAGAACACTCACTGTATTATTTCCCCTAAATTAATTGAATAGGTCAAACCTTATGCATGTACATATAAGTTAATTTTCATTGTATTTTTCACCTATCCATAACATTGTCATCTCTGTTGTTGTTTTTTTTTAAATAGATGTTATCTGGTTGCCATGGCAATGGCTTAAGATGTTATGTTTATAAATTTAGTCACAACCATATCTCGATTAGTACCTTAAAATTATTGAAAATGGAATAATGATCATACATGCAGAAAGAAATAAAGGTTAACAATTAAACCCCGAAAGGTTGATGCAAAATCAGCACCCTATGGGTTCAAAAATTGAACCCTGCGGTTGGGGTTCATTTTTGCACCCTGCGGGTTCAAAACTGCACCCCCTATTGGGTTCAATTTAAAATTTAGGGGTGCAGTTTTAAACCCGCAGGGTGCAAAAATTATCCCCAACCGCAGGGCTCAGTTTTTTAACCCCAAATCAAGGGTTCAATTTTTGAACCCATAGGGTGCTGATTTTGCATCAACCTTTCGGGGTTCAATTTTGAACCTTTATTTCTTAGTGTGTATTTTGCATTTTTATCAATATTTTTACCTTTCTAGAGGGAAATAAGCTGTTGCCATGACAACGGGATCTTTGCAACTTTTTTTTATTTAATTCAAGCATTACCAAGGCAACATAATGTTTTATCTTCATAAAGAACTCCTGCAGAACACTTTCTGTATTTCTTGTTCAAATGAGGGAGTCAAAGCCTAAAGGACAAGTCCATCCCAACAAAAACTTGATTTGAATAAAAAGAGAAAAAATCAATAAGCATAACACTGAAAATTTCATCAAATCGGATGTAAAATAAAAAAGTTGTGGCATTTTAAAGTTTCGCTTCATTTCACAAAACAGTTACATGCACATCTCGGTCGGTATGCAAATGAGGGAACTGATGACATCACTCACTCATTATTTCTTTTGTATTTTATTATATGAAATAAGAAATATTTTTATTTTCTCGTCATTGTCATGTGAAATGAAGTTTCATTCCTCACTGAACACGTGGAATTCCATTATTTTAATATTTTGTGCTTCAGGCAAGGATTTCCTAATCATCAAATTCGTAAAATTGAAAGATTGCATAATTCAAACAATAAAAAACAAAAGAAATTAGTGAGTGAGTGACATCATCGACTCTCTCATTTGGATTTTAACTGGCTCGTTCATATAACTGTATTTTGTTAAAAATAAGCGAAACTTTTAAATGTCATAACTTTCTTATTTTACATCCGATTTTGATGAAATTTTCAGCATTGTGCTTGTTTGATTTTTCTCTATTGATTCAAATCAACATTTTCTAAGGTGGACTTGACCTTTAAGTATACAGATGAAGTCATTTCCAGTTGTATTTTCCACCTGTCTATTGTCTTGTCAACCATGTTTTTTTTTGTGAATTAGATGTTATTTGGTTGCCATAGCAATGGCTTGAGAAGTAATTTATACATTTAGCAACCAAAATATCTTTGTTTAACTCTGCAAAACTAGGGGAAATTAAAGATAAATCATATTCTACAACGTTTTTTTAATCATTTTTTTTCATTTTTCTGGGGAAAACAAGCCAAAGAAAAAACAAATATAAATTTTATATGTATTCAATTGGGAGCTTGAAAATTATCATTTTGGTCATCTATTTCATGTTTATTTACCATTTACATGGGAATGTATGTCATTTTTCAGAAATTAATCCGTTGCCATGGCAACGGCCGAAAATGGCATTTATAAATTTACCTCCCATCTTTAAAATAAATCTTACGGCATATACTAATACTTGTGAAAGTTTCATGCTTTAGTCATAATTTGCACAATTGTTGGCTTATCCGCTCTATTTGGTAATAAAGAAATTCGAAAAGAGGGAAAAAGGAAACAGAAATTGTGTACTTATACGGAAAATATGACTAGTTTTTTTTATTTTCTTAGCATTATTAGCATCATAAAGTATCTTGTTTTTGCACATTATTTTGACGATAATGAGATTGCCAAATCACGGTAGATGCAGCAATGGTAGTGATGCCATCGCTTTTCCCAACTATAAAATCTTAAATGTCATAACATTTGTACATCCAATTTCAATAAAATTTTGGCTTTTTAAAAATTATGCTTGTTCGATTTTTAAAATCTTTTTATTCAAATCAGTCTTTTTTTTAAAAGATTTCTCATATAAATGATAAGTATGTTATTTTCAAAATAAGTAGAAATTAAGTTAAAGAAGACCCCCCCCCCCCCCGCCGCTTAGGGCTCCGATCAGACAGAGGCAAATAGAATATTGAAAAAAAAAACAGAAAAAAGGAAGAAAGTTTCCAATGGATTCAAACAGGTGGATGTGAAAATCAGAACGCGTTCGAAAAAAAAGAGAAAAGCACAAAGGTACAATAAATGAGAGAGAAAGAGAAAAGACAACAGTTAACTTCATCAACATAACGAACCTCTAATCTCCGATGCAAATACTTTTAGCATTATTTTTCAGCAAAAATTCTTTGTATTAAGATCGTGGTGCAGTGCACCTGCAGCAGCTGGGCTCTGCGCTGAAAGCCAGCAAAGTGAAGAAACACTGCGCGCTAGTAGAAAATTTTACGTTCTAAGAGCGCATTTGATTGGCTAATTCGGCTCAGTAGGGGAGTGGCCGAAACTAAAAAAGGGAGTTAATTGGACGCTAATATATAGAGTTTTCAGAATACGAATTTGGAGGTACATTAGCGCTCCATTAAATTGGTAACTTATGAAGAAACTTAAGTTGAAACTCACGAGACTTTTCAGAATACCCCCGCTGCATAAAATTGGTACAGCTGAATATGGGTCATGCAACCGTTTTAGTCTATAAGTTTGGTCTTTAGTCTTTCCTCTTTTAACTTCTTTAGGCCTAGCATGTTTTAAGCATTTTTTTTCTAACCAATGTTTAGATTTTATTTCATTATGAATAATATATGTTACTCTTTGTGTCTCTTTACATGTATAAATTGTTGTGTATTTTTATGACGGAAATGAAATAAAAACAAACAACGGCAAATCTGCGTTAGAAATGTTGGTAATATGCCTCTCAAGGGGAGGGGGGCACGGGCCCGATGTCCCCCCCACCTCCCTCCCACCCTGGATCCGCCAGTGCTATAGGATAGTATTTATTTTCCGTATAAAAAAAATGCAAAACGGATGGATAGCCCATTTTCAGTTTAGTCGACATGACTATACTGTTCTTCCATGGGGCCCATGTACAATACAAAGTAAAAAGGAAACACAATCGTATGACAGAAGCATTACATAACAAAATAACAAAAGTGGCATGATGTTGTTATATGAAAAGATCCCAAAATTTAATATTTTGGCAAAAATTTACACTAGATATTTTATAAAATGAATGAATTGAATGAAATATAGGCTGCTATCACGTTAATGACAAAGGTTTTCACAAGGAGCAAGGAATAATAAAATGAACAATATGAATGTACAATGAATAAAAATGAATATGTAATGAATGTAAACTGTCATAATAACACAAGATTCTGGTTCAGTGCTGGGGGTGCTGCGTGTATTATTCTCCATTGGCAGCACGCCCTGGAATTTTGCTAGCTGTGGCAAATTCGAAAAATATGAAAGGAAAATTATAAACATTTTGCGTTGAAACCCTTTATTTTATTTGCTTGTCATTTTATGTGACCAAAATTAACGACTTTCATTTTGTATATAGGACCCCCCTTTTTTTCATTGCCAATTTACTTCAGCACCCCCCCCCCCCCCTTCCATGAGCCCAAAAAATCGTTCAAAGGGCCTTGATAGGATGGCATGATATGTTTTGACCTCGTATACATTCGTAATTCCGAAGCTTCGTCATTCTGAAGGTTATTCCGAAGGTTCGTAATTCCGAAGGTTCGTGAGTCCCAAAATGAAATGGGGCTCGTAACTCCGAATGTTCGTTTATCCGAAAACGAAATGAGGTTCGTAATTCCGAAAACGAAATAATTAACGAACCTTATTTCGTTTTCGGACTAATTACGAACCTTCGGAACAACGATCCTTATTTCTTTTTCGGACTAACGAACCTTAGGAACAACGAACCTTATTTCGTTTTCGGATTAAGGAACCTTCGGAACAACAAACCTTATTTCGTTTTCGGATTAACGAACCTTCGGAATATCGAACCTTATTTCATTTTTTGGATTATCGAACCTTCGGAATAACGCCACAAATGTTCGGATTAACGAACATCAAGGTATAGGCAATTTACGTGTTTCGGAATTACGAAGTGTAACCGTTTTAACATTATCTTAAATGTGAGAAAAAGGTGCGAGCCGATTTTTTTTCTTTATAAATTGTTATGGAAATGTTATGTTTTTAGAATTCATAACGAAGTAAATTATAGGCCCAACTCACTAAAACTGCGAGTGCGCATGGCTAGCTGATACGTTTGACAATCTCCCTCTCTCTCTCTCTGACTCTCTCCTGTGTTCTTCCTCCTTGCAATCGTGACCTGAAAAGGGATATTTTGTTAAGTTTATGGAATACACGAATACTTCACAAATCAATTGAATAATGCGAGCGCGCAGCACTATATAGTTATTTTTTTCTTTCTTTCTTTTTTTGGTGTGGATATTCAAACCTTAAAACGATCGGGATATTATCCAGATCACTTTTTTTAAATCGATTTGTAAATCAAGCAAAATAATGAAAGATCGATGTTTGAGTTGAAATATGTTTTGTATCGATTGACTTCAAAATATCTTAAGCTCAATTTCAGTCTATTGCGCGTTCATCCTACAGGCAGGCCGAACGCGAAAAACGAGCAAATATTTCAATTGACATTTTTTATTTGTTTATTGTTATCATTTTTCAAGTCTAAAATTATTCCCCTCGTTTTATTTTATTCACGCGCCTTTCTCCTCTTCATGATCTCCCCCTCAAGGGCGCCGGAAGCGGGGGGGGGGGGCACTTGCCCCCCCCCAAATAAAATTTTGGGGGGCAAAACAAGATTTTGCCCCCCCCCCCAACGTGCCCCCCTGAAAGTAGAAAAATTATAAGTTATTTAAGGACAAAAGCAAACGAAGGCAATTTTCTGCCTGAAAATTGTCATGTCAATTGTCAAAAATGAAAAAAAATTGCCCCTGACGGGGCAAATACATTATCATAGTAAGCCTCGCGTCTTTCGACGAACAGTTCCTCTGTGAAACATACCTTTGATAAGCCCCTTTTCCATCTTATTACAGTGTGATAATGTTTAACCTTTTAATGAATACATATCAGACTAAAAGCGAATGGCAAATTGATAGTGGTCCACCAATGATTAGGTTTATACCTCTATGATGCTAGCTGTGTCGTCTATAAGAAACGCTCAGACCGGACCCGATATCACTAACGCGCGTTAACAGTCTAGTTACTCTAGCAACATATGGAATCTATGTCATAGCTGTCAAGCCCAGAAACCATAACATCTCGAGAAACTTGTTTCAATTATATCATTTTCAACTAAATATAAATTGAGTTAATACAGCAGGGGCGGATCCAGCCTTCGCCAATAGGGGGGGGGGGCCGGTTTTTTCAGCCATATTTTCCCCGATCGGCCGCTCGAATATGATTTTTGCCGGGATTTTTTGATTCTTTGAAAGGGTATTCCTAATGGTCACTTTTATTAGCTTTATTCTTATGAAACATAAATATGTAATACCATAACCCTTATTATATAAAGCGCGTGGTAGTGCGAGCGCGAAGCGCGAGCTAAATTTTCTGGAAACTCTTATGTACTTTTTCATAAAATTTTGAACATTCTCGGAAATGTTTGTTTTCCTGAAAAAAAAGATGTGTATGCAAGTTTATACGAACGTAAAGAGTGAGCAGAAATGAAGTGATGGAAAAGGTACTGTTAAATACTTGCTTGCAATTAGCCATGAAGACGTTACATATTTTAACATTCAAATATTGCGAGCGCGAGCTGAACATTTTTGACCTTTTTTTACCTGAATAATGGAAATTCTAAGCACTTTTTGTAATCTTGGAAGGACTCTATGTATATAAACTAAACATTATTGATGCGAGCGCGAAGCGCGAGCGGAAAAATTCTGGACACTCTAATCATGTTTTGTAAATCATGAAAAGGATAAGTTATTATCAATTTTCATACATTAATCATCCGAGCGCAAAGCGCGAGCAGACACTTTTTGATATTGTGATCTGAAACTGGATAATGATTTAAATAGAGAACAATCTGCGTATCTGAATTTGCTGGAACTGACCCTGAGAAACACCAGTCTGGGTCAGAAGGGAGGAAACAGAAGGAGCAAAAAGAACTCCAAGACTGTTTAATTCTCAAGAAATTCGTATTTTTGAATACTCTTAGAAACGCAACTTTTATACTCCATTTTTACACAAAATCCTTACCGGGGGGTCCCACAGCCTCTCCCGCTCGATCGCTTCGGTATCTCACACTTTCAAAAATATTGTGCCCCCTTTGGGATTTTGCCCCCCCCCAAAAAAAAAAAAAAATGAAAGTGTTCCGGCGCTCCTGCTCCTCCTCCCCTTCTCCCCTTCTTTTTTTGCACCGTCAATATAGGGGGCCCCGGCCGCTCATGACCTTCGACCTGGGTTAACCCCCCCCCCCCCCCGATCCGCCAATGAGGTCAAAATATCAAGTTTATGATGAGGGCCAAAATCCAATTGAAACCTGTTGGATTTCCAACTGGTTTCAATTGGTTTTATCACAACCAATTGAAACCAGTTGGGCAACTGGAAATCCTAACTGGAACCAGTTGGGTAACTGGAAATCCTAACTGGAACCAGTTGGGCAACTGGAAATGACTTCCATCCGAAAATGATTTCTAACTGGAACCAGTTGGGTAACTGGAAATCCTAACTGGAACCAGTTGGGTAACTGGAAACAGGGGCGGATCCAGCTTTCGCCAATAGGGGGGGCCGAAAAATATTTTCAGCAACATTTTTCCTCAATTGGCCGCCATAATTCTATTTTTCATTGGTTTTTCAGGGGGTAGTCCTAATTAAAGACTGAAGTTTTAAGTATAGTTATAAACAAGATAAGGTATCTCATGTGGTCTTAATATATAATGCGAGCGCGAAGCGCGAGCAAAAAATTCTTTGATATTTTATGTCCTTAGAACTGAAGATTCTGAGCAGTTTTTATAATCATGAACAAAGATAAGTATCCAACTAAACAATGCGAGCGCGAAGCGCGAGCCGAAATTTTGTAACGTGAAAATTAAGGGACTCAATTAGGACTGTTTTTAGTGATTAATGAAGAGGATACAAGTATCACCAATTAAATAATGAGAGTGATATTTCGACCTGAAGGCTAAGCGCATTTTTTTTAAATGTGTTAATTAAATGCAAGCGCGAAGCACAAGCTTAATTTTTTTATATACTGACATGATACAGGAGCATTTTGACAAATTTTGGAAAGAATTTCCAAAGAGGATAGGTATCTCACAAATAAAACAATGCGAGCGCGCAGCGCGAGCTGAAAATTTTGATATAACAATTTGTGTAAATCAAACAAAATAATGAAAGCTTGATATTTGAGCTAAAATATTGTGTGCAAATTGATTTCAGAACTGGAAATATAAAGTGCCATTTAATCCTCTTGAATGGTATTCATTACACAGGCAATGCGAGCGCGATGCGCGAGCGAAATTTTTTATATAAATGAAAATGAAATGAAATGAAAATGAAATCCATAATTTATTGTTCGAAATAGACATGAAATGAAATACTCCGAAAATTTGCTTTGCCCAATTGATCGTGGGCCCGGCAGCCACTGTGCAGCGCCAGATCGACGAGGCTCTATCCCTTTAATCGACTTTAATATAAAGTCTATTTTCCAATTCTTCCCCTCATCTTTTTCTTGTTTCCTTTCGGGGTCGGGCCGGCTGTTACGAGGCTGTAAATTACACATCATGGGTATAATAGCTATTTCTTACTTTTCATCCTGCTTTTTGTAGTTTCTATCAAGATAAAGAGTACACTTTTTTTCTGCAGGTTGTCAAAAAATAGGGGGGCCGGGGCTGGCTCGGCCCCCTCCTGGATCCGCGCCTGGGAAATCCTAGATGGAACCGGCTCTTGGGTAACTGGAGATGACTTCTAACTGGAAAGATGGGTAACTGGAATTGAATTATAATTCAACTAGTTGGACCGGTAACTGGATCTATAGTTGGGTAACTATAAAGTTTTCCAATTGGTTTCCACTTAAATTTTCCAGTTACCCAACTGGATCCAATTGAAAGTTAATTTGCATATTTCTGCCAGTGTGCACAGATTACTGTTTTATGAGATTCATCATAATTTACAATGTATCTATTTATTTTTTTTCAATATGAAGTACCACACTTTTTTCAGATAAGTGTTTAGAATACTAGTACTTATAGCAGCTAGTGAAAGCCATGTTCATAAAAATTAGAGATTATAATTAAAACAGATTCAAAGATAATTAGTACACCACTAACTGTTACCGAATTACATCAAATAAAAATATATTTGAAGATCTCCCCTACAATCTATGATATGGTATTAATAGACAAATAACACTGCTTCTGTGTTGGCATGAGCAATAGTTAGTGCAAATGCTAATTACTTTGTAACTAATTAAGTTCATTCCAAATGGAAGTTCTAATTGGATCCAGTTGGAAACCAATTGGTTTCAATTAACTGGTTCCAGTTGAAACCAGTTGCCTCCAATTGGTTTCAACTGGAACCAATTGAAACCAGTTGCCTTCAATTGGTTTCAATAGGGAAATTGGAACAACTGGAACGAACCAATTGCCAACTGGTTCCAGTTGCCCAATTGGTTCCTTGGCAACTGGTTTTCCATGGAACCAGTTGTTCCAATTTCCCTAACCAGTAATTGGCCCCGGGAATTGGCCTGCAGTTTCAATTGGTTTTGCTCTACTTGGTTTTAACTGGATTTTGGTCCTGGGAGGGATCGGTGGCTTGGGGGGGGGGGGGAGTAAAAAATGTCTCGATCATTATATGGTATGAACAGGATTTTATTAGCGCGAAGCTCAATATGCGTGATAAAAGAGGGGGCACATATGCAGCATGGCGCTCACATCCAAAAAAAAAATTGCTTGATATAAGTCCCGAGCGAGCGCGAGCGAGAAAAAAGTCAACTTTTCATGAATATCTAACTTCCAACTTCGCAGTCTCATATTAAGTGGGTAGATCTAGAAAAAAATAATTTTTGGAAGTGGTTTTGTTCGTCAAGTTAAGATTTTTATTTCTAAACTATATAAAGGCTAAAGGCAAAAAGCATGGATTAAAGTGACGTAGGCGGCGCCGCTTTCAGCACACCACACACAGAGCTAGATACGATCCCCGTACGCCACGTACGTGCACGAGCCATAGACACAACGTCAGCTTAAAGGGCGACGCCATATTGCCAGATTCTGGACAGATTTGGCCCGCGCCCTCACCCGGCGAACGTTGAGCGCCATTCATCTATACACTAATTCCTCTTGATTACCATTGATAAAAACCTCGTTCAAATCTTTTCCAGAGTTGCTATGAATAAGCGATTGATGTTTTTCCGTTAATCAAATATCCGTTATTACACCCATATTTTTGTGATATTTGTAACATTTTTATTTTAATCACAATTTCAGTCCAAACGCGGGTCATTTTTTGATAACCCACGTTGTTTGTGCATGCCCACGTATGGCCTTACGCGTATTGAACGGAATGATGTTGGGTCGAACAACAGAATATGGTTGTGATTGTTCCGTGTTTGTTTGATGAAGCTATGATGGCGACCAGTCACGTTTGACAGTACCGCCAAATCGTTAAGATTAACTAATTAAGGTCAAGGTGAGATAAGAGAAATGAGCAAGGCGCTTTATGGGGGGGGGGGAGAGAGGGGGGGGGGGGGGGGGAGTTAAGAGGACCCAGTGGGGATACAGTTTCATCATGCAGTACAGGGCGTCGATGAACTTCTTCAAAATGTGGAAAGTGACAGAAAAATCAGAAAAGGGTTAATTGGTTCTGATATTGAAAAAAAAACAGAATTTATCAAGATTGCTGTTTAATATTCTGGTTTTAGAATTTAATTCAGTTTATCTGATAAGTATATATGATAGATAAGTATATCAAACAACTCAAATTGTGATTAATTGTATTGGATTTATTTCACTCTTTTCTTTCGCCTTGTTTTTTTTCCAATAAATCAGGGAGCTGAAAAATATGAGAGCTAGAACGTAAAGATATGGACTCCGTAACACAAAGGTTTGCGATGAATAACAAATATGAAAGAACGCTTCTGATTGGTTCTTAGTCAGTATTTTGCGACAAATGCATGTGTAACATTGATCTTGATTGGCCAATTCATTTAGCGATTGATCGCTAATCTTTGTGTTACGGAGCCATGGTGTAGCTATGACGTTGGAGAAGGCGCAGCCCCATGCACTTGCAGATCCAGATCCGTAGGGGGCACTTAGAGTGCCCCTATATTTCTTCAGTATTATTTTTATACGCAAAAAAGTAAAAGACATCACCGACAGCTGCCTCGTCAAAGGGAAGCGGTCAATTATTTTGATTTTTTTTTCATTTTGTCCTCGATAGGGAAGCGGGGGGTCAATTCATTTTATATACATTTCTATTGTGTTTATATATGGGGGGGATCTGCTACTGAGCATGTTTTTACAAGGGCGTAATATAACAGAAATGGCATGATGTATCATGGAGGTTAATACTAAATTAATACATATTTAATAATTGTTTTAATTGAAAATGAAAATAATAAAGGCACCCATAGATCTTAAAAACATCTCGTAAATACAGGCCTAAACCTGTATTTGAAGTTGAACAGGCATAAAGTATAAATGTTTAGCTATAGCTGATGCTTTGATCCCGCAACCAAATAATGTTGGCATAAACTAGCTCTTATATCAGTGGCGTAACGAGCGAAAAAAATTGAGGGTTAATTATACACGATATGGCGTATCGATCAGGCAAAATTTAAAAAGTATTTAGTAAGTTGCAACCGACATGAGCATAATTTTGATGTTTTTGTTACAAAAATCCAATTGAACAATTTCGCAAGATTCTCTTTCCTTTTTCTCTTTTTTTTTTAAGTGGGCCAGGGCATGCAAGACCCCCCCCCCCCATAATTATAAAGCACCACTCTTTGTTATGCCACTGTCTAAAATTGGATTTAAACTTTAAGAATTTTAATCTCTTATCTAATTAATGTAAAGGGATAAGAATAAGACAAAAGATAGTTCCAGATTACTTATTTCAAAGTACTTTTACTTAACTCCCCAACTCTGCTCTTGCTGCACTGCACGTAACGGCCTTCCACCTAAGGGCCAGGCCGACTCGCCCCGTGAGCAAGTGACCGCGTTCGCGTAAGTTCACCCGAAGCCATGACTAAATTCTGACCATAAACATCACCTAACTAATCACTCTCTGACAATATTTCAAAGAGTATTTTATTACAGTCGATCCTTTGAGCCATTAAACGATAATATTTCCAATGTTATCATGACAAATAATTTTAATGAGATAGTGGCATTGTAGAAAAAACAAATTTATAAGCACGAAATGGCACCAAATATATCATCAAACATAGAGCGCAGCGTTCGGGACTGGTGAGTGGGACGGCTCGCTTGGTGTTTTCGCCCCGACGAATTCGGCGAAAACGTTACCATTGCGCCGTGCGAATGTTCAATCTGCGGCTCTCAATCAGAGACTTGAATGTCTCTTTTTGCATTATCGAAAATGAATCATAGACTTTGTTTGATTTATTTACAAGTAAGTTGCATTTCCGTCGTGATAATTAGGAAAATCCATGATGTCTTCTTCTAATTCTGTAAAAATTACGTCTTCAAAATGCCTGTGTCAGAAAATTGCCAGAAATCATAAAAACTTGCCTAAAATATCTCTTTTTGAAAGTTCATCCATGGTCTGGAAAAAAATGTTACAGCTTTTGTAGACGTATACCGTAAACAAAGACATCCTCGATCACTGAAATAAAGTGCTTGCTAAGCTTTTTTAATTCCGACCATGTTACCATGACAACTTGGGAAAACCCTTATTTTTTCGAAAAAAAACTTTGGTTTTAAGGGTCATTTTACAGACATAAAACTAACCCAATTTTGAAGAATTGTGTTTAAGTTTCACATAAAACTGAATTATCTATGTTTATACTTTCGTATTTGAATATTCATATTTCTTATAGAATCTTAGTTTTTGATTGGTCAATGTTTCAGTCATGGATAATGACTGAGCGTAAAAAAATCTGAAAATGCGCATTTTATCGGCAACCAACAAGCAAGATGGCGGAACACATTAAGTTGGCGCTTTGCACATACGTGACGTAGGTTTAGCCAAATGCTGCTAGTGCCTGAATTGAAAGACTGGAACAACAAGGCATTTGGAGATTTCTAGATTTCCCGGATTCCCCTTGATCCCAGTCCAGTTTGATGTCGTCTGTCTAGATGAGGTATAATCCGATTTTTATAAAATAGAAATCATGTTTTATGGTTGTTTTAGCGAAATTGTAAACGCATTGAGCCATTTATTGTGCCCCACATGATTGTTTTGATGTTGGTACTGGTAGACCTCACTCATTGAGTTCTCAGTAAGTTACATCTCCATGTGTGGCAAAATAAGGGTGGCAAATTTGGCTTATTTTTCTCTTTTCCTATGGGACTAATGATTAATTTTCTTACACTGTCAGTTTCCAATACAGCTGTTCATCATATAACTTGGCTCTTATGTAAATTTGATTCTTTATATTATTTTTTCTGAATTAAAAATAGAGATTGAAAAATGAAAAATTTCTTGCCATTACTTTCCACCAATAGAGGGCGTACACAAAATATGCCCAAAATTCAAGTTTTTGAGCGCTCTGGTGAATACAAAAATTATTCCCAAGTTACTACTAAAAATAAATTGCAACTGTATGGAAATTTGTAATTTTGGTCACAGAAGTGATATTTTAATGATTTTTTATGCCAATACAGCATTGGCATTTGATTTAGCACTACATCCTGACTTATGGATCCTGCTGAGTATCGTCGTAGAAGTAGAAGTTGGCATACCATAGTCCTACCCGTTAGTATTACTAACCTCGCATGTTGTGTGAGTGAGTCCTACCTGTAGATTCTCCACAGGCAGGATGGTAGCATTGCAATCCATTGACGTTGGATATCAACATGATCAAAGGACAAGCACCCCTTCATATCTTCGAGATATATCCCTCTTTTCCCTCCTGGGGGCTAACCCCAAATTGTCACCCCAAATGCAATCAATAATAGCATCTTCTTTGGCTCGCTTCATCAAAAGCACCCTGGCAATGCCAACTTCTAGCACCTGTAGCAAATAGTACCTAGCAGCTCATCAACCATGTGACAAACACTGAGAGAATACTGAGGAGATCATTTGGGTGTGGAAACGACCCACAACGAATAACAACAACAACAACATGGTAGCATTGAACAAGTGGTAGACCTATACTCTAGCCTGGCCTATACAATGCCACACTCATTCAATAAACAAGGTTATGATATAACATTGTTCTCAGTTACATCTCCATGTGTGGCAAAATGAGGGTGGCAATTTTGGCTTATTTTCTCTTTTTCTAAGGGACAAATGCTTGATTTTCTTACACTGTCAGTTTCCAATACAGCTATTCATCATATAACTTGGCTGTAGAGTGTAGTTATGTAAATTTGATTTTTAAATTATTTTTTCTTAATTAAAAATAGAGATTGAAAAGCAGAGCTACCAAGTCTCACGCATTATGCTAGACTCAAGCATTTTGGACTCTTGTTCATCCCCTCAAATCTCTGTCTCACGCAACTATCACAGCCTATCCCCATAGGCCTATACATTGTACACAATGTCTGTGATCTCACTCAGATTCACAGAAAATCTCACGCATAGCTGGTCTTTGAACTTGGCATCTATGGAAAAGTGAAAATTTTCTTGCCATATTACTTTCCACGAATTGAGTGCTCTGGTGAATACAAAAAATTTTCTCAACTTACTAATGAAAAATAAATTGCAACTGTATGGAAATTAGTAATTTTGGTCAGAAAAGTGATATTTTAAAGCGAAATACAAACATTTTACATCAAGCTCTAAATTCATATTAATGATTATCATATGCAAATTATTGTTAGATATTACAATTAAATAATGTTCTATGGTCATGATATTAATATTTTTCATGAAAGCAAGGTTTATTCTACGTTGATTAAAGCACAGTACTGAGCATGCACGATCGACTTCCATTCATGAATTCATCGTGCATAAATTATCTCGGCACGAGCAGACGAGTTATATTCGAACTATGATTGAAATAAACTTCAAATTAATGGTGAATAGGCATCATAATTACACAATAGGTTTTATTTTGGGGGAATATAATTCAAGTAAGTAGTAGTCAAGTTGGACATTACTGTTTATTTTGATGCTTGATTGTGTGAACCAAACGAATCATCCGGCTGACATATTTTTTTTTTAGATGCAATTTTTTCAAAATCTGCACCGGCGCACGATGACATCGATCGAACACCAATTTTAAAATCGATTCGACTCGGGCTTAGTGCAAGGTCATGAAGGTTACTGGATAAGCTGAATGCGTTATGCACAACTTAAATAGCAAGGCATTCTTTTCATATATTACTATAATCGGGGGGCCACTTACATTGACGAGTGGATACCATGCGCGACCAAAAAAACATGTAAAAAGGATTTCTTTTTCATGATAAGGCACGTTACGTACGTAACGTGATAAGGGTGTCAAAAACACAAAAATAATGAAAAAAGGGTATCTATTTTGAGAGGAAAGTTATGTGTTGAGGGTCAAATTTACTGGGTTGATAAAATCAAATTAAAATGTTTGATAACAGATGTCCTTTTTGCCTCAACATTATGTGTTTAGGGTCCGATTTGCATGAGGTGTGGTCGTAGTAAACCCATGACAAAACAATAAATATATTCCTGTAGTTGTTTAATAGGGGTTCATTTCAGGAAATACTCGCCAAGAGTATCGTTTTGTTCCCAATACTTGTTTAGGGTAGGGTTTCACACGCCAATATAGTTAAGGGGTGCATTTTCAGAATATGAAAAATATGTGTTTTGGGTGCTTTTCTAGACCCCTTGGTCGCGCATGGTATCCACTCGTAAATGGAAGTGGCCCCCCCCCCCCCCCCGAGTATAATACATTGTCATACAATAAACATTGATTGATGCATATCATTATTATTATTATTATAGTTAGTAGTAGTAGTAGCAGTATCATTATTATTACTACTACTATTATCATCATTTTCATCATTTATTATCCGTATACTACATGTAAACTACCAGTACTCTCCCCAAATTTAGCCATTTCATCAAATTTATCAGCTTTATTTCAATTTCATTGAAGTTATTTTTCCTAATATGTTTCTCAACTACCTCGAAAAAAAAGGAATAGAAAAGGAAGGAATAGATCTGTATTCCAAAAAGATATATCGTTGTCTAGCCCAAATAATTACACGATTCAAATCATCGTTTATTTTTTCTTTAATAAAACCAAATAAAACATGTATTACAAAGTACTCGATACTACCACAATTTTCTTTCTTTTACCAATCACTTAGACGATTCAAAATCATAGAGAAATGCACAATATTCCCAACTTCTCTTCCACAGAATAAACAATCTGTTTTTAGAATTATTTTGAATTTTACCAGATCCTTTAAAATATCATATTGAGAAGCCTTAAGAATATCTTACATTCTTCTCTACTCAAAATGTGTCCATGATCATCTAATAAATTGTTAATGAAAAGAATGCCTTTATCCCGCCAGTCTTTTACAAATACCCTTTCATACAATTTTAACAATAGGAGTAGCATGCCAAAAGTGAGTACACTGAATATGACAGATAAAATAAGAATGTGTTCGGAAAAGCTCCTTCCCAAAAAAATGATTTGTGCATGATAATTTTAATAGTAAAATATACATATTCTCTCTACCCAATGCCACTGACATTATGAGTCGTAAAAATGCATACATTAAAATGTGTAACATGTTTACACGAGTTCGACACTGTTCTTCTAATGATGATGATGACTATGGTTGTCATTATTATTATCATTATTATTAATATTATTATTATTATTGTTGTAATTATTATTGTCATTAATATCATCATTAACATTATTATCATCATCATCATTAGTTTGATGATGACGGTAATGTTGATGATGACGATGATAATGATGCTGATAATGTTACACATGTACATGTATGCTCATTTCTGAGTGAATTTCTGATAATCTGAATTATCGGTGGCAAGGATGATCTATGATCCATTCTGTACCGCGAGGTCCGCCCACGCCCAACTGAGACCAGCTCCCTTTCCTGTTCCATTGGGTCTTCAAAAATGGAGTAGATTCCCCGTCAAGTCCGAGCTGGAAATGGCTGTCGGTTTGTTCGATCCAAAACGAATCAAACTCTGAATGATCACGGTGAAGATCGATGTGACCAGAAAATTGTGTTGTAGATTCAGGAACAGAACCGCCATGTAGGCCCGCCAAATTATACACTGATATGGTAACACGTTTCAAAGGATTAACGCAGAACCCTGCAACAGAGACAAACCCGGAAAAATCTGTTGAAGGGACCCGTTGCATAAGGGTTACTATCATGCCAACTTTGTCATCCAATAATAACTACCATGGTAAAGGTGTTCAACAGCCAATCAGAATCAAGGATTCCAATCCAATCCATGCAAGTTCCCTCTGCATGGCAAAGATACCATAATGGTATGCTTTTATCGGGAGCCTCATCTTTTTTTTTTTTATGAAATTCTCCAAATAGTCACGCAGCATGGCTACTCCGACAAATTATCAAAGTCTGGTTATTCATTTCTGATGTGATTGTGGACATCCAAAGAAACAAATTTCAACTTGGTGTCACTTTTATAATGGTCATCTTGACCTTGTTTGGGGTCAAATGAGGTCCATGGGAGTAATTTTTTTAATACTCTGATTGTGTTGAGTGACACGTCAACTTGTTTGTCGTCTTGTACCAAAAAAATATATACAGCACTATATACCCTTGACCTCCCA
This sequence comes from Lytechinus variegatus, assembly GCF_018143015.1. Taxonomy (NCBI): domain Eukaryota; kingdom Metazoa; phylum Echinodermata; class Echinoidea; order Temnopleuroida; family Toxopneustidae; genus Lytechinus; species Lytechinus variegatus. The sequence continues at coordinate 3,187,590 of NC_054747.1, read as the reverse complement.
TTAAAAAGTTATGCGCGGAAAGGTTCAAAGGTCAACAGATTGCTAGACTAAAACTAAAAGCGGTTAGAAAGTTCAATTTCCTGGCGGTTCTTTCCGTTCTTATTGTAATTTTTTATTTTGAAAAGCTCTATCTGAGAAACTGTTGACTAGTAGATAAAAAAGGGTCAAATGGTCATTTTCAAACGTGAGTGACACGACAATCGGAGAGGTTTAAGGGCTCATATCTTCAAACTTAAAGGTTATGAATCAATCATGACTACTATATTATATACAATGTAGGACTGGCATGGGCCACTGCGAGTTTGATTTGAATTCAACAATTCATTTAGTAGATATGATTAAAAAACGGTGCGTGAGTGACACGACAAATTTTGGACATGGGTTTCTGACCACTAACACATATGGTTGGATTCGTGCCCAAGTAGTTGTCATGGAGTACTGTGAGTACCAGTAAATGGACATAAATAGTGTACCTATCTAACACATATAGTCAAAATCAATCAAACCTTCTCTATGGAAAATGGTACCCTCCTATATACCGTGAGTGACACGACATCCAAAACGTGAGTGACACGACAAGTGCAAAAATACAACATTTATCTCAACATTGAAAGTATTTTTTGCATGATCTAAGAGTAAAATACCATTAACCAAAAAACAAGCTTAATTACATAATAGCTGCTTTCTTTAAAGTTCATAATATGTCATCCTGATGTTTTATTCTTGGTTTATGGTCATATTTGCCCATCAACTCACATTCCCTATACCATACCACATTGTCACACTAGGGCTTCTCCCACTCTCCTCTTTAGAGGAGGAGGGGGCACTTGAAGGTGTTATGAGGTCTTGGCATTGACATCAACTCAACATTCTTTTTGTGGCCTGATATCATTCAAAACTTTAACTCTTTCTCCCTATCTGTATATGAAAGTTTACAGGTTCCTACAATTCAGCATCCACAACGGATGGAATAATTTTTCCTTGTAAGAAAGGTATTCTCAATAGTCACTAACATCATCTGGCATGGTCTGGTAGCCAATGATGTCATGTATGACTTCTTTTTCTTGAAATATTGGATTACAATATTATCCTCCTTTAATATTTTAGGCATTGTCCAAATAGGACATGGCAGTTTCAATGTCTTTTTTGGTACCAAACCACAATCACATTGCTGCACACTTCAGATGGACTATCAGCAAATCCTTGAGAAACTTGGGAATTCATCTCAACAAGCATAGGTTTTCTCCTGAACACTGCTTGTATGTGGACCCTCCCAAGGCAGTACATGTAGGCACTGTACCAAAATTCAGAGCTATGCTTTTAGCTGGAATCTTGTAAGCACCTTTTCATTGCTAATTATTTGATCATATACCATACCACGGGAATCCAGGGAAAGCCACAAGGTGAAAGACGCAGTCAGTACCTGATTCTTGCAGTCTGCTACTATTACATAACAACTACAAGTCATTAGCCTTTCCTTTTCTAAGCCCTTGGATGTCACACTAAAATCCAATTCAGCATCCCAACCAGGCTCCCTTTATACCTCAATAGCTTTTTCGCCTCGAGGTCCAGCTCTGTTCTTATCAGGGTACCCCCTCCCCCCCAAAAAAAAAATTGATCTACTGGTACATGGCAACCCATCCAAAGTTGCTCAAATCAAAATGCGGTCTCGGTTGGGACTTGTTGGGACCTACATGAACATGCATCATTTTGTTGTAATGAATATGTTTAACTGCAAATCTGCTCTGAACACACATCAGCCCGCTTACGGTAGTTTGCTGTTCAGACCCTACATGTAGTTAATCACTAGCGGTATGAATGGTGGCCGAACAAATAATGATTTTGAACTTGGCATGTAGCTGCTTCAAGCAATATCCAAAATGTTCTATCAAATCTCAGTACATTCTCACCTGAAATGTTTGTTTTCTTGCAAATTTGTTTATTTCATGTCCTGGAATACAAGCTTTATGGCAAATGAAAAGGTTGATTTAATCAATCAGAAGGAAAAGAAAAATATTTTCTTTTCCGAATTTGAAAAAATGTTTGGTGTTCATGGTGATCTCTTATATCTCATGTACACTACTTTACCACTAAATTTCTGCAAATTTCAAAAAAGGATCCCTGACTTTTCTAAAGCTCTATGAGTATAACAAAGAAATAACATTGCTCAAAAGAAAGGTGAACTTTCTGCTCATTTCTGTAAATGGAGACAGAGAATGTTCGAATAATACCTAGGTATGACTTGAAACATCACCATCACCAACCCTTTATGCATTGTAAATATGTCCATTGCTAAAGTATAGTGGTTTTTCTCTTGATACATTCATAATTTTAAGTTGATTGATTATGTTGTTATATTCTTAATCACAGTACATTCACCAAAATATGAATTAGGATCCGAGTCTTCACACCAATGGAAAATTGTCAGGATTTTTTAAACCAAGGCAACCACGGAGAGGAGAGAAAATAGATGAACTCAATGTCAAATTCAATATTTCCATAAAAAGGAGTAAAATTAGGAAGATGGAGGAAATTATTAGCCTAAAATAGGCCTAAATGATGTCAGGAACAACATTTTGACTGTATCCCTGATAAAACGCTTAAAAAATTACTGGATGTCCTTTTTTATACACAATATAATACCGTGAGTGACACAACATTTCGTGAGTGACACGACATTGTGAGTGACACGACACAACTTTACCAGTTAATTTTAGCTTTACCTTAACACATTGGACCAAGTTACTTTATATACAATAAGGTACAGATAAACTGTATTTGCTCCAGTACTGGGATAAATTAATTTTCAGAATACACAGCTCTAGAAAACTTTTTGCATTTAAAACGTGAGTGACACGACAACCAGTTTTGAAAACTTTGAAACCCAATTTTTTTCAGAAAAACACTTCACAGAATTTTTTTTTGCTATTTAGGAGTTAGATACAATACACAGCTTGTATCTTGCCAACAAATGTGCTTCTATTACAAATTTTATATTGTGATAGGCAATATGTGAATTTTGATGCAAAAATCAACATTTTGTAACATTTAATTTCCCTTGCATAAAATTCACTGTATCTCAAGACATAATTAATACTTTTATGTAAATGAAATGGAAAAATATACTTTAAGATGTCTAGTTCCAAAAAACATTGATGCCTAATGATTTCAAGCAAGTTTTAATTTTCACACCCCATGTCCACTTTTGTTTGAAAATGACCAAATGAGCTCACTTCGGAACAAAATACATACATGTAACAGATCGAGTTAGCATCAAATATATCCAGAGTGGTATGGTATTGCAGGCAAACCTCGAAACAACCGTGACAAACCCTTACCAGCATACTTTCTGTTTCATTAAAATGTTACATCTTCATGATCGGGCACGGATCCAGGGGGGGGGGGCTATAGGGGGCACTTGCCCCCATTTTTGAAAGCAAAATTTATAATTAGTAATGTAAAAATGCCATGAAAACAGAGGTGCTCCTTCTTTTGAACTTGTTTGCAATTTTTTTCGGGGAAGAAATGCCCTTAATTTCCTCTGAAAAATTTGCCCCCCCCCCCTTTTGGACAATCCTGGATCTGCCCTGTTCATGATGTCATAAGTGCAACTCTTTCCGAGTCTCCTGATTTAGAATTTAATTCAAATCAAGTTCAATTCCATTTTAATTTATGTGTCTTTATATAAATAAACTCCTCAATAAAGTTTAGAAATCTGTATTTGGCAATTAATTTCTCCCAACTCCCAATTCTACACAAAGCATATTTGATATTATTCAAAAGGTCATTTAATTTTCTTTAAAATGATACCATGCTTGTCATGATCATGCCATCACGAAAGGAGCAGGATTCAAAAGTTTTGGATGAGGTCTGAATTGAAAAGCTGCAAAACGAGCAGAAATTGTCATGAAGGGTCAATACAGAACATGATTCTTTTGTCTGTGTCAATAGAGATAAAAATTCATTCAAATCAAGCCCCTTCTTCTGTAGTGATGATTCTGTGAGATAACATGGTTTGAGTCGTGGTTTGAAATACCCATGCATGTTTGTTTGTTTTTTATGTGTTTGCTTGTGCAGAGGTGTGTTACATGTAGATTCCATGTAAATGTTAATGTTAAGGTGCATGAAAACAAAAGAAAATGCTAAGAAACTCAACTCTCTCATCACCACTGAAAAAGAACAGTGACTTTCAATATTGTGCCATTTTGCAACTTTTGAAATTTCACCTTGCCCTACATTTCAAGGAATGGCACCTCCATGTGAACCTTAATCATATCATGTAGGGTATCATTTGAAAGAAAATTAAATGATATATTTATTGATATTAATTAAACATTGATGTTTACTCAAAACTGTTGAGGAATTAGCAATCAAAATCAAACGAAACCGGTGAGAAACTCACTCATCACCATGGAAAAAAGAACAGTGACTTTCAATATTGTGTCATTTTGCAACTTTTGAATTTTGACCTCGCCCCATATTTCAAGGCACTGCACCTCCATGTGATATCATGTAGGGTATCATTTTAAAGAGAATTAAATGATCTATTTGTATCAATTACACATTGATATTTACTATAAACGAGGAGGGATTATCGATCGAATTCAGATTTCCAAACTTTCTTTGAGGAGTTTTTGTCTCACCTGCGAAGCAAAGTGAGACTATAGGCGCCGCTTTTCCGACGGCGACGGCGGCGTCAACATCAAATCTTAACCTGAGGTTAAGTTTTTTAAATGATGTCATAACTTAGAAAATATATGGACCTAGTTCATGAAACTTGGACATAAGGTAAATCAAGTATCACTGAACATCCTGCATGAGTTTCACGTCACATGACCAAGGTCAAAGGTCATTTAGGGTCAATGAACTTTGGCCGAATTGGGGATATCTGTTGAATTCCCATCTTAACTTTGAAAGTTTATGGATCTGATTCATGAAACTTGGACATAATAGTAATCAAGCATCACTGAAAATTTTGTGCAAGTTTCAGGTCTCATGATTAAGGTCAAAGGTCATTTAGGGTCAATGAACTTTGGCCGAATCGGGGGTATCTGTTGAATTACCATCATAACTTTGAAAGTTTATTGGTCTAGTTCATTAAACTTGAACATTAGAGTAATCAAGTATCACTGAACATCCTGTGCGCGTTTCAGGTCACATGACCAAGGTCAAAGGTCAATGAACTTTGGCCGAATTGGGTGTATCTGTTGAATTACCATCATAACTTTAAAAGTTTATGGATCTGATTCATGAAACTTGTACATAAGAGTAATCACGTATCACTGAACATCCTGTTCGAGTTTCAGGTCACATGATCAAGGTCAAAGGTCATGTAAGGTCAATGAACTTTGGCCATGTTGGGGTTTTTTGTTGAATAACCATCATATCTCTGTAAGTTTATTGGTCTAGTTCATAAAAAGTGGACATAAGAGTAACCATGTATCACTGAACATCTTGTGCGAGTTAGAGTAGTATTCAAAGTCAGCACTGCTGCTATATTGAACCGTGTGATGCAGGTGAGACGGCCAGAGGCATTCCACTTGTATATAGAAACATTTTCTCTGTGCATTTGCTTTTACAGAATTATATTGTATTGGGGGTAATACCATATTAAGATAATAATCACATAGTTGATCAGTGCTCACAAGATGAATAGAAATGCGTCAGGTAATCAGAAGTGACGGTCATCCTTGTCAGCTCTTCCCTTTTGATAAAAGGTATTAAAGCGTTATGAAGTGGATGCGTTTAGTCATTATTGTGTATTTTGAGCAACATGCACTGACATGGACCGGAGTCATGGACTTACTACTTTATAATAGATCCGTGTTCATACAAAGTGCCGATGGGGAAAGATCTGACTGAATCAGTCCTTGTACATATTTCTCCGAGTCTTTCGATTTTTGTTCTGATATTTTTTCTAGAGAGGTTTCCATATTCTGACCATCACACTTCATACTTTTCATAACTTAACTTCTAAGACATACATCTTGCTTGTGGACCAGATAACTAAAAGACACCTGAAACGGTAACTTCCTCGTATTTTGAACGACAATTTGGTTATACCAGAAAGATCGGCGGTCTTGTGTGATAACACAGAATATATGCGATCCTTCTCGATAACTATTCTGCAAGCTGACAGGAGATAAGAATGGGAAAAGTGAGAGAGAGGTTGGAATGTGGAGGGAGAGAAATAAAATAAACCCTTAAAAAAAGTTCTGCAACTCAATTTTGAGTGCTAATAAATTTCTTAGTGTGCCATCATCATATATGTAAAAGTGGTATCATTGGAAAGTATGATTATTCCTCTTTACGATCATGTGTCATTTGTAATGCTAGTGAGTAGTGTTATCATGAAATACACAGACATGATACATGTAAATATGCAGCAATGTAAAAAATGAAATGTTGCAAAATTTGTTGCCATGTCATGTTTGAGTTCTGCAACTCAAACTGCAAGTTTGAGTGCTAATAAATTTCTTAATGTGCCATCATCATGTGTAAAAGTGATATCTTTAGAAAGCATGATTATTCTTCTTTACAATCATGTGTCATTTGTAATGCTAGTGTTATCATGAAATACACAGACATGATAATAAACAGCAATGTTAGAAATGAAATGTTGCAAAATGCATCGTTTCCAATAGCGAATTTCCAATTGTTTTGAGGATGGACCGAGTGCATTCACTGTCACCTGCATGGTAGAAATTCTATAGAAATGGAGACTCTTGTTAGAAATCAATGCATTTTGCAACATTTCACTTCTGACTTTTCTCAATGTTCAGGGTGACTGCATATTCCATGATTACATAATCACAGCAAATGGCATGTCATTGTAAAGAGGAATAATTCAGCTTTCCAATGATACCAGTTTCACCTTTTATACTTCATTAACCAAAAAGATATCATCCCCCAAAACTGAGTTGCAAAACTTTTTTTGAGGGGTTTATTATAACCTATTATCTTATACTTCTGGACGTTTTTCCCCTGGTACCTGCATGCCAGGTACTCTACATGGAAGAAAAAAAAACTGGGGAATTTTAATCACAATTATCACACCCGTTCCCTTTTGACAATTTACATTCACAGCTATCAGAAACATGGTTTTAACCAAACTAATAAGCCCATGGTGCAAACATATCAGGGTCCAGTTTCATAAAGCTGTTCGTAAGTTACGAATGACTTTACGCACGTCTGGTGACCCTTGTGCTAAATGATATCCCTATGTAACTGATATCGCACCTAAGAACAGGTTCCAGTCATGCGTAAAGTTGTGCGTAACCTTACGAACAGCTTTATGAAACACCACCCAGGTTACCCTATGATATATTTTGCGATCGATGTAAAAAGATAATTAGTCGGCAGACAGAGCCAGGTCATGATGATGTTTGTAATTTGGATGGCGCAGTTGAAGAAGTGATACGCCACCTGGCACGCTAGACTGTATGGTTTATGCGCACAATGACCATACTCTGTGTAAAGTATTTACCATGACAAAATTGTTATCAGAGCACAATTTGTACTTCTCCGTAGTAAAAGAAAGTTGAGGCGATATTGGAAAAACTCGGAATGAGGATTTTTATGGAATACTTGTGAGAACACTAGTTGCAAGTGGGTGAAAGGTGCGGTAGACCGTTGCGACGTCTCAATGGTATTTATCCACAGAAATTATTGTCTGAGATATTTGAAAACTCACACTCTACAACTTATTGAATATTCAGACAAAATTCTCCACTTTGAGAAATACTTCATTGAGCTTCCTTAACGTAAACGAATTGTTCTTAGTAGTTTTAGATGTGGTAATTATAAACTACCAATTGTCTCCGGTACATATTCGAATGATTCCACGGAATATATGAGTGTGTACTCTGCTTTTCTCACTGTACATTTTTCCTTAACCTCAGAAAATTGGTGTTTTTATATTAAAAAATTACATTAAATCTATCACTCACTTCCTCCATAATAATAATATGATATTGGCTATAATATTTGAATAATGCAGGTGTTTATTTTCTCACATTGACAGTAATGTCCGACGTGATTCCCGCGACACCTGCATCGATAAACACCGCCCTCTACGACACGCACCCCTCCGTTCAAGCAGGGGTCTGAATGGAGAAAGAAAAAACGATAATAGACAGAGAATAGGGTGATGTAATTCTAATGCAACTCTAAAGAAATGCTGGAAAGGACTGTGGACCTTGCCCGCACAGGAGTGTTATCATTCTCCAGTTTCTGCCTTAGAACCGTTATTAATGTCCAAATAATGATTAAGAAAAATATGTCTTCAGAAATGTAATGACTCGAATCATCAAGGATTTATGTACATTCATTGGACAAATAAATGGCAAAGAAGGTCGTTCTCTTTGATTTGTTTGCTGCATATATCCATGGATGTTCTAGGAGGATCCATGATATAACTATTTGGGCTCCGTTAACAGGTGGGGGACGTTTTTAGCCATTGTGATCACGAACATTGGGGGTACACTTTAAAAAGTACCTTGGCCGCCTGAGGCTTTTCCGCTTCATGGAACATCGGCGACGTGAATATTCCAGTTCGTAGTTACTTCATGGACAATTTTGCTCAAATGACCTTTCATTTCTTTCATTATGATAGGTGGATTTCAAAGCCAGATATAACGTAAGCTTGCCTTACATAGCAGGATGAAGAAAATGAATAGACCAGGTGACTAGAATAGCACACCAATTGTCACTATATGAAATGTATTACATTTCTCGTTTGAATGCATTTTATAGCATTTTGTAAAATATTGTACTTGGCAAACTGCGAAATACCAGTCGTTCGTGGACACATTGTTGATATTTGTGGATATAAATGTAACACATAATGCAAAAGAATATATTGATCAAGACATCAAAGTTGGTGCTTGAACCACCATATCCATGATATCACTTTAGTACCAATGACCTTCCTCTGATCATGCGCAGAGTGGAAGTACTAACTGGCTTATTAGTGCAAGGTATCTCGAGGAGACATGGTTGAATAATGATAATAATATTCAGCATTGATACCGCGCTTAATACATTGGAACGACGTCTCTAAGCGCTTTACAGACATATTACCCCGGTCATCGGATCCTTGCATGCCCGCATACAGTGTATGCACCTTCTCCACTCCCTGGGGAGCATTCCACCAAGAGTTCCAAGACTCAATTGCTAGGCATACTACATACATGTAGGCTTTCACATCCTAGTACCGGGTACCCATTAAACACCTGGATGGAGAGTGGCAAAGTGGATTAACGCCTTGCCAAAGGACGCTAGGCCATGGTGGTATTCGAATACACGACCCTCTGATTACAAGGCGAGTGTCCAAACCGCTACACCACGACGCTTCCACGTTGAAGGGCTCTTCAGCGGAATATAAAGCGCACCTAATTGTCAAAGATAAGTCCAAATAATACTGAATCTGATTGGCCAGTTTTGACTGACGTTTTATAAAGCCGTTCATAACATAAGAACATAAGAAATATGCTTAATATTTAATTTCATGGTAATATCTTTGTGCATGTACGTGGTTTGCCGTAGATTTATGCTTACATGTAGTTAAATAATAATGTGGAGCATTGTGGCCCAGTGGATTAGTCTCCGGACTCTAAAACAGAGGGTCGTGGGTTCGAATCCCAACCATGGCGTAATTTCCTTCAGCGAGAAATTGATCCACAATGTGCTGCACTCAACCGAGGTGAGGTAAATGGGTACCTGGCAGGAATTTATTACTTGAAACGCAGCGCGCGTAACAGCTGCACTGTTAATGCCAGGGTAATTATGCTGCATACTGTAGAGCGCTTAGAGACTTCTGACAAAGTAAGTATTAAGCACTATATAAGCAAGTATAATTATTATTAACATTGCTCACAATCATAATATGAAGAGCTTGATTCCAAAAGGGACTCCACTTTTGACCGAAATTGATTTGTTTTTAATGTACAAATTTAAAATATGTGCATCTTAGACGCGGAAGTCAAATTCACCATATTACATTTGAAAAGAAAAATTGGGAAGGTTGGTAAAATTGATTGTGAATTTGAGTTTAATTACAAAAGGTGCTAAATCCAAAACACTTTTATACCATAAGGAGCTAAATTCAGCATATGGCTATTAAAAATTGGTTAATTGTGCTACTTTACGTGAGGTTATGCATTCATTTTTTAGGTACATGTTGTGGATGCAAGTTCACACCATCAGTGCAAATTATGATGAAAATAACAGAATTTTGCTCTTTTTATGAGTATGTTTGATTTTACTCCTTTTGGAATTAGATATCGAAATATCACTGTCCTTAGAAAGGGTGGAAAAACTTATCACTCTTTTTTCTTTTTGTAATTTTCCATTGAAAAACATTAGGAAAGATGTGAAAAGTCCTATGAAAAGTACTCTGCTATTGTGTTTCGTATTCAATTTCATGAAAAGGCAAAGTTATATCAAAATTTCTTTTGGTGGTTGGAAGGAATAATAATGATTAATAATATTATTATTAGTGATGATAATAACACTAATAATAATGCTAATAATATGCAACATTTACATAGCGCTTAATACAATGTTTCTAAGTGCTGCATCCAGATACCCCGGTCAGGTGCACCAGCATTCAATGAATTCCTTCCCGGGTACGCATTTACTACACCTGGATGGAGAGAGGCAAATAAAAATAAATGCCTTGCCAAAGGACGCAATTGCCATGGTTGGATTCGGACCCGGAGCTTGTGGTTTGAAATCCATAGAATGGTCCACATCACCTCTATATGAATGCAACAGTCCTTGCATTATGGAGCTGATGATGTGAAAGATTTACCATTTCCTTTTTTTACGAAATAAGAATAAAATACACCGTTTCTGTTTACTTCCAGATACGCATATTGCCATGAACACTATTTATTTTCAGTAGGTGGTTATTTTTAATAAAAATTTGTGCATAGTTTGGATTACTGCAGTAATTACTATACTAAAACCGGTTACACTTCGTAATTCTGAAGGTTCGTAACTCCGAAGGTTCTTAATTCCGAAGGTTCGTAATTCCGAAACATGTAAATTGCCTATACCTCGATGTTCGTTAATCCGAAAACGTAAAAGGGTTCGTTAATCCGAACATTTGTGGCGTTATTCCGAAGGTTCGATAATCCGAAAAGGGAATAAGGTTCAATGTTCCGAAGGTTCGTTAGTACGAAAACGAAATAAAGTTCGTTGTTCCGAAGGTTCGTTAGTCCGAAAACGAAATAAAGTTCGTTAATCATTACGTTTTCGGACCAACGAACCTTCGGCATTACGGATCTCATTTCGTTTTCGGACTAACGAATTGTCTGAATTACGAACCTCATTTCGTTTTCGGACTCACGAACCTTCAGAATATCTGAACCTTCAGAATAACGAAGCTTCGGAATTACAAATGTATGCGCTAAAACCAAGAGTTGTTCGGATAATTCTTTGTTTCGAGGATAAAAAATACTCCGGAATTTTTACATACATGAGATAAGGATCTTGATACGTGAATTTCTTCATAACCATTAGAAAAATATTGCTATTATAAAGATAATATTATTTTGTATGCAGATTTAGAGCGCTTCATGCAATTTTTTAAGCGATGCATTCTATATTTTTCCATCTTTAGAACAACTTCCTTGATCAGACGCTCGAGCATGATTCATTAATTCTTCCCCACCCTGCATACTCATTTACTTCTCATGTGTGAAGAAGAGTGCATTAAAGGTAAATGCCAGTTTTGGTAACAATATCAAAATGAGTTCGTACAGAATCCAGTGAAATGACCACCAAAGTGTCTGTATAAATAAAACATTAAGTGCCAAAGGATTCTGGAAGAAATTGTGTAATTGCTTAGAAATTAGCAAATAAGCACAGGATTCTGGTCAAGCGTCGGGCACGACATTCAACGCAGTAATAAAACACTGTCCCACGTGCGCTTATAGATAGATCTGTGTTGGTGATCTTCAGTGTGAATATTTTTCAGCGTGGATTTCAAGATTTCACAAAGTTCAGTATATGTGACTGTACCAGATCTAGATCCTCAATGATATACTGACAATTAAGCCTGGTTTTACAGACTTTCTCATGAAATCAGTGTTTACTGCAACTACTGGCATTTCTCTTTAAGGTTGGGTACGAAGGGGTAGTGGGGGTTCAAAAAGTCAGGAGTCCACTTATCTTCAATTTATTCTGTAGAACAATATATAATGGGATTAAGGCTGAAACCGTGGCCGGCAAAATGTAGTCACGAAACCGGCCTTGAAGCCCTCTTACCTGGTGTACAGGCTGCCATTATCGATGCAGACGATATGTAGGGCACAGCAATAGATGTGTTTGATATTTGGGACTTAAAGAGCTCTTCTAATTTATACGTCAGCCTTGGATGCCATTCATCTCCTCTCTCATTCCCACATATTATCCGGGGAGAAGTCGACAGTCCTTGAATGCCTTTCAAAAAAATCGTAAGGATCATAATTACATGTATCTATATATACATGTAGGTGTTTTTTACTTGGGTAGATTGCTAAAAGTGTAACTAAGGGGGCTCTGGTAAGTTGCCTTTGTTCCTTACATGGTACATAGGATGTGAAATCCACTAAATAGTGCAAATTTTCACCTTCAATAGGATACAATTATCACAGAGTGGAAAGTAAATCTAAATCGCACCCTTAAAGGGCACGTTAACCCTAACGACAAGACAGACATGAATAGACAGGTAAAAAATGAAGTCCCTCACTATTTATTTTCGATTTTGTAAGAGGAAATTTTTTTATTTTCTGTCCACTATAATGTGAAAAAAATCTTGATTACTCGCTAAATATCCAATATTGCAATATATTAAAATTCTCCGCATTTTCATATCTGTTAAAATCAAAATATCTTAATTCAAACCATGGCCCTGGGAAGCGTGGGTGCTGCGTGATTTTTTTTTCGATAGGCAGCACCCCCAGGCATTCTGGAAGGTTTGAAGAAAATTGATAAATATACCCCAAATAACATTGTTTTTTGTAGTGTAACCTTTTTTATTTTTTTTCTATACTTAATTTTTTTTGGGGGGAGGGGCGCAAATTTATCAGAACCCCAAAATTGCACCCATTTTGAAGTGAAAAAAAAAATTACATCAGCAACCGTAGTAAAAAATAAATAATAAAACGGTTCCCAGGGCCCTGATTTAAACAACAAGATGAAATAAAAAATATATTTGAATGAGATATCATCGCCTTTCTCATTTTCATTTCCAAGTATTGTGAATATGATTTTCTTGTGAAAAAGTAAGCGGAAGAAACTTACAAATGTCATAATTTTCTTAGTTTATATCCAGAGTCGATGATTTCGATTATTTCTTTTTCAAGCGTTGTGTTTATTTAATTTCTCTTTTTTGTTCACCTGCGAAGCAACTATGTTGGGGTTAACCTGCCCTTTATTATAGAATGCTCCAGTCCAAAAATAATATCTTCAATAGTATAGTAAGTTTCAACTTGCAATTTGATTAATTTCTTTAAAAGACATCATTACATGCCCTCATTAATATTTATTTAATGAAAATAACAATTTTTTCTTGCATACATTGATATAAAAATGCCTCCCTTGTATAGCAAAACAAGTTTCATCAATGATTTTCTTGCATTATAAATCAATACTCATCCAGCGTTTACATTTGTGGATAAAAAATATTTGCAGAAGAATTGCGTTGGGATCTTTAGCTCGCTCATGTGACTGTATCACCTACAGAGCGAAAAGTTTTATGAATTTTACAACATTTTTATCCTTTGTCAAGGCGATGAAATTTTTCACAGTTTTAGTGATTATGCTCCTTAGGCTACACAACTTTTAGCCTGAAGTACCTCTTTTAATGTTGCAACAGGGAGAAAAGACGCACTATATAGTGTTGCATTTGAAGGTAGAAAATTGCATTGTTTTCTACGAGTTTACAAACTATTTGATATGCCTTCATTTCATTTGAGAATACAGTAATAACAAGAAAAACGACCCAAAAAAAGAATTTGGTCTGCTTATGCTGATACATATTGGTGAAATATCATTACATTATGGGCATTGTTAACTTGAATGTATTAGGTAAGATTTTGTCTTTTTAAAGTCATAATCAGCGTAATTTATTTGGTTTCTACCATATGAGACAGAGTGAAAACACATTAAAGGGATGGTCCGGGCTGAAAATATTTATATCTTAATACATAGAGTAGAATTCACTGAGCAAAATGCCGAAAATATCAAAATCGGATAACAAATGATAAAGTAATTGAAGTTTAAAGTTTAGCAATATTTTGTGAAAACAGTCGTCATGAATATTCATTAGGTGGGCTGATGATGTTTGATGTCACATCTCCACTTTTGGTTTTCTTATGTTATTACATGTACATATAATCATATTTTTTTCATTATTTCATATTTGTGTGAATAATATGTCTCCCTTATAATGAAATAAGTTGCAGCAATAAATATCTAATGCACTACATAAGTTGTCAATCCAATTTTTCTAGTTTTTGGAGGAAAAAATATGAATAAACCTAATTTCATATAATAAAATACAAAAGAACAAGTTGAGATGTGACATCATCAGTCCACCTAATGAATATCCATGACGACTGTTTTCACAAAATATTGCTAAACTTTAAAATTCAATAACTTTGTTATTTGTTATCCGATTTTGATGAAATTTTCGGCATTTTGCTCAGTGAATTCTACTCTATTTATTAAGTTATTCATACTTTCACCCCGGACCATCCCTTTAAGTGGCAAGCATTTTGAGAAATGAAGAAAGAATTTGATCAATTCCTTACCTAGTATGCAAGACAAAAGCCAAAAAAGTCCAGCTCCTACCATGATGAAAGCTGAATTAAATAAATTTCTTTTGACATTCACACCAAGGCGATTTCTGAATAAAGTCAAAATCTCAATGCTCTGGGCATGCTGGGGATTATGGGTAGAACTACAGTAATGGCATACTTGTGTATACTTCATTGTTCCTTATTTTTATTGTAACCTCAACATCAAGCAAAGGTCAGAATAGTCAGAGAGAGGACTGCAATTATTTATTGATGGTAAAATGATGCGTAAAGCGGTAAAATTATGCGTAAAGCTATTCCTTTAACACAACTCCCATCTTTGGCACGCATGTCCTGAATGAAGTTTTTTACTTCTTCAAATAAATGAAATTATTTCAGGGAGTGTAATAGAGCAATAAACAAGAGGCTCGTAAATAATAAAACAATAGAAGATAACAGCATTCCTTTTTATAGCACACGGTTTGGCCTATTCAAGGGCAAATTGTTATTTAAGATGTCAATTTTTTACATTCTTAAGAGCGATGTAATTATGGTAAGGAAAGAATATAAATTTTTCTTTAGGCATGATAACTAAACATAAAATCTTACTGCCAATTTCAAACAAGGTTATTTTTGTATTTGTCCTACTCCAACAGTCCAACGAATGCAAAGGGTGTAAACACCTTTTTTGCAGGATTGCTAAAAAGTATTATAGAAGGAAGCTCACTAGATGCGTACACTGATGCAGTGCATGCCTAATATTTGATAGGTAGGTTAGGAGCCAGCAGCAAGGACCTGTCCACGGAGGATTATTCTACTGTTACTAGGGATGCTGAACATTGTCACAGCACCCCAGTAAACATGGTAACAATTTATAATCCTTTGTGGCCAGGTCCATGGTTAGTGGTTGTATACTTTTAATTGGTTCAAACTTTTTTTTTTTACAATTCTGGGTAGTTTTTGACCAATGTGTGTTTTGTGAAAACTACACAGGATTAGTTGAAAACTACCCAGAGTTGGATAAGTTTTTAACCAATTGTTGTGTGGACAGGATGTTTCCCAGCAAGAGTGTAGTAGTAGAAGTAGTGTCTGCGGCAAAAGTATAATTGCACTTGATGATGCTCTTAAATCTCTGTAGATTATA
The DNA here is from genome assembly GCF_018143015.1 of Lytechinus variegatus. Taxonomy (NCBI): domain Eukaryota; kingdom Metazoa; phylum Echinodermata; class Echinoidea; order Temnopleuroida; family Toxopneustidae; genus Lytechinus; species Lytechinus variegatus. The sequence goes on along the minus strand of NC_054747.1, from coordinate 3,171,660 downwards.
CGCGCCAGTCTGAGTCAATTGCCACTTTTCACAAACCAGTCGGGGACGCGGCATTCGGGTCCAGTAGCACAAACTGTGAATGATCAATCGTTCACTCGATGTTCAGGATTGATTGTACATTACATTCAATGGAATCAATCGTAGAAAACTGTTCTACAATACGGGCTTGAGATCTGTGTTTTGTGTGCAAAATTCTTTCTTGCGACACCATGCATGAGATTCGCAAATTGCGAGAGCTTCTTGTACATGTGCTATTGGCTGGGCTTGGTGAAATATTTGACCAATCAGAGCAGCACAATTCCCGGCCCGACTTTTTTGTCTCCAGTCTGCTCTCTCCGCTGACCACTCTTTCTAGCTAGCTCTAGTATATGCATCACTGATCACAGGGGGACTTGGGGGCACCCTTATTTTTTTACTACACGGGCGCACACGTTGGTGTCAATATAATGCATAAAGCATTTTCATTTATGATGCAAAATAAAGAGCATTAATGTATATAAACATGCCTTCGTTGGTCGAGGGCCGTGCCGGGAATCGAACCCCGGACTTTATGGTGTAGTCGGGCGCCTTACACCACTCAGCCACGGGACATGTAGCAGCAGAAAGAATCGGTCAGTGGCATAGAGGCGGATATGGATACCACTCCTATTTTCCACATAGGTGACGCACCCCCTGAAATTCTGGAAGGTGTGAAAAATGAAGAATGTAGCAAAAAATATTTTGTACAGAAACTTTTTTTGTTTGACAAATCTGCATCAGAACCCCTATCAACGAATCGTGCAGGGCCCTGAGTTGAATGTGCCTAAAGTTTTGTCTCGCCCACCAGAGGTGAAGGCGAGATTTAGGGATCCAAATGTCGTCCGTCCGTCACAAACCTGTAATGACACATAACTCCACAACTGTAAGTCGTTTTTCAACCAAGCTTGGATGGTAGATGGACCTACATGTAGGGGACCTGCTCATATGCTGCAGTCGGAGGTCACATGGTAAAAGGTCAAAGGTCATTTTCAGGTCAACGTTAAAGTTTACATTCCAGACTCTCTTATGACACCTAACTCCGCAACAGTAAGTCACTTTTCAACCAAACTTGGATGGTAGATGGACTTGGGGGACCTGCATGTTATGCTGCAGTCGGAGGTCACATGGTTAATTCAAAGGTCATTTTGAGTTAACGTTTACAATTACATGCAAGACTCTATTACGACATCTAACTCCGCAAAAGTAAGTTACTTTTAAACAAATCTTGGATGGTAGATATACTAAGGCGACCTGCATGTTATGCTGCATTTGGAGGTCACACGGTAAGGTCAAAGGTCATTTTCAGGTCAACATTAAAGTTTGCGTGCAAGGTTCTTATGACAAGTATTATTCCATCCCAGTCATTTCACAATGAAATTTTGATATAATTCTCTTGCGTGCCCTCGCAAATCACGATATTTCTGGTTATTTTCATAAGTGGGCGAGACACAAAATTGCTTTTGCCTTGTTCATTGTGCTCATCTGCCAGATACTGATTTTTCATCAGGTTGATACATTTTGGTTCAGGATAATTCAGATGAGAGCCTTCGGTGGAAAATGCTCATTTTCCACCGATTTTTTTTTTTTAAAGGGTTGGTTTTGAAAGACTGGTCAATGGTCAAACGAATTTAGGGTATATTTTTATTCCAAAGCTTTGTGTTAAGACGAGCCAAACGTGTTTAGGGTATCCCCAGGGCTTTTAAATTATTACCTGATGAATTATGGATGACACTTATTTCAGGGTTAACATTTTATTCATTTGTGGTATTTTAATCCTATTTGCATCGGGGGGGGGGGGGCATGCAATATGTATGAATACAGTTTTGTCTATTGATTGTCTATTTGATTTGATTAATTTATTTCCACATTCCAATAACAAAAGTATATACAAGTGTAATCATTTTTCTATGCATAACATATTAAAGTAAATGACATAATGAATGATTATGCATGCATACATTCTAACAATATACTTGAAATATATTTATACCTAATAGATTTATTTTTTATAAATTATTAAAACAAATAACAGAAAAATGTATATATATACACATACATGTACATCGACATAATACATTTTGAAATATGTAGACCTCCATCTTAAGCTTAGAGCTTGAAATTGATAAAGGCCTCAGAAGGAAAGGGGAAGGAAAACCAGACAAACAGTGCAATAAAAGAGACTTCTATTTCACAAGCTAATACAAATATTTCGAAAAAGTAGATAGTGTTATTGTTAGCAAGTAGACAAAACTTGTTTAGGGGTCATATTCTTATTAAGGGGGAAAATGTGTAAATGAAACTCGCGAAAAAACTTGATAGGGGGTTACTTTGCACACACACACAAAAAAATTGTTAAATTTTGTTGCGAGATGCCGGATGAGCTCCACATCATTGATGTGCTAGTTTCCACTTTACAGGATGTTTCCAATAGCAAAGCTTTGCTGATTGGGATATTGGCACTGACTAATAAATGTGTCAATATTTTCGCGTGTTGTTAAATTTGCGGCCAATCAGCAATTCGCGAAATCAGCGAAAGTAAAACCCCCACGAAAATAAAAGCTTAAAACAGTATACATGTAAGTTGCAGGAAGGGTTAAAAAATGTTATATTTCTGGTGCCGTACAAAGTGTATTATTACAACTGATCGTAATGCGACTTACCAGAGATTTTGTATCCACAAAAGAATCTCAAAGGTGCTTCCCAAATTCAAATGTCTTATTTGATACTTCTAGATAGTACATTTATGCCATGTAGCAATGCTTTGCAGGTATTAAATTGGTAAAGCTGTTTAAAAGAACTATAAAAAAGTAATCAGCCACATTTTTTCCGCATACATTCGTATTTCCGAAGCTTCGTTATTCCGAAGGTCCGAAAACGAAATGAGTTTCGCAATTCCGAAGGTTCATTAGTCCGAAAACAAAGTGAGGTTCGTAATTCCGAAGGTTCGTTAATCCGAAAACAAAGTGAGGTTCGTAATTCCGATGGTTCGTTAGTCCGAAAACGAACAATTAACGAACCTTATTTCATTTTCGGACTAATGAACCTTCGGAACAACAAACCTTATTTCGTTTTCGGATTAACGAACCTTATTTCGTTTTCGGACTAACGAACCTTCGGAACATCAAACCTTATTTCGTTTTCGGATTATCGAACCTTCGGAATAACGAACATCAAAGTACAGGAAATTTACGTGTTTCGGAATTACGAAACTTGGGATTAAAGAACCTTTGGAATTACGAAGTGTAACCCTTTTTTTCCATTTGCATTTTGTGTATAGATGCGACTGACCTATTTTTTGACATCATGGTGTGCATAATATACTAGTACAGCGTGTAATCTCTGCATACAGCCTTGTTTGTCAAGATAAATTGAGAGTATAAAATTGACAGAAAGTCTCACCCTTATAAAACTGACAGCAACAAGAATTTGAAAAGACATGGAAAATTGTAATGCAACTGACCATGGATTCAGGTTGGAATTACATAGAAATGTTGATTTAGTTCTTAGAATTCTGCCTAATGGAAATAAACAAATAATTAATATTGTCATTTTTTTAGAATTGATGAAAAAAATTGATAATTCATTCAAATTTAAGTGATTTTCAGTGTGACACTTGTTTTCTATTTCTCTCTATTGATTCAAAATTTCAATCAATATTTTCTGGGATGGACAAGTTTGACCTTTAAATTTGATAATGTATAATTGTTGTGAATCGATCAATAAAAATTTGATAGTTGTGGAGCGTTGTGGCCCAGTGGATAAGTCTTCTGACTTTGAAACAGAGGGTCCTGGGTTCGAATCCCAGCCATGACATAATTTCCTTCAGCAAGAAATTTATCCACATTGTGCTGCACTCAACCCAGGTGAGGTGAATGGGTACCGGCAGGATAAATTCCTTAATTTAAGTGATTATGACATGTTTATCTATTTTGCAAGAGTTAAGAAAAAAAACCAGGACAACTGATACAAATTTAAACTAGTAAATTGAAATTTTGATAAGATTTGCATACATGAACCCTGTAAATATGGATCATTTTCAATGCACACTATTAAAGAGAAATGCCAGTAGTTGCAGTAAACACTGATTTCATGAGAATGTCTGTAAAACCAAGCTTAATTGTCAGTACATCATCAAGGATCTAGATCTGGTACAGTTACATAAACTGAACTTTGTGAAATCTTGAAATCTACGCTGAAAAATGTTCACACTGAACATAACCAACACAAATAGGCACACGTGGGACAGTGTATTATTATTGCTGGAATAAAGACCCGACGAAAGTGACTGAATCCGCGCTTATTTTGCTGATTTCTCAGCAATTACACAATTTCTTCCAGAATCCTTTGGCACATATTTTTTATTCATACAAACAGACACTTGGGTGGTCATTACATTAGATTCTGTAAAAAGTCATTTTGAGATCGCTACCAAAACTGGAATTTATCTTTAATAATCAAACATTTACAGTGTGAAACATGTACTTCGTCCTATCGCATAGTTGTTACACGCTAGAATAAATTACCCTTATTTCAAATGCAAACATTTATAAAACGCTCCCCTTAATAGTTTTCCGCTTGATCAAACGTAATAAAACACCGTCTGTTTTTCCCTCAGCACAGCTGTTGATATTACAGGGTGTCATGATACAGGAATGATAAAGGCTGTCCAGATTCTGCTAACGAAGCAAGACCTTTATATCCATCTCTTTCAACACATTCTCAACATGATCAGAAATAGTAGGATGAAAGGTAAGTGTATTTTAATGATTATTTCATAATTTTGGGGTGAATATTAACTGCATTATATAAATTCTGAATGTAATGAAATCTGCAAAGCTGCACAGTTTCTTGATTACAAGTGAGACTCCCTAGAAATGTAATGACTGATCATGTTTTAATATGTTTTAAAGCCTGTGTATAGCTTTGGTAAAGGGTCAATAATGTGATTGATAATCGAATAACATCTAATATAACTGAAGCGTAGAGACCGTTAGATATTTTTCCAACTGCACTTCTCTGAGAAAATTTCAAATATTCAAATCTTGGATATATAGCGCCCTCTCTCGGCGATGCTTGTTTAAAGTTAAAAAATGGGCATTCAAGCACTTATCTTATAAATTTAGTGATTAGATATCCAAAAGTTACAGACAAAGAACATATCTTGAAAGTTTCAGCCCATTCCATGATTTGGAATAGGATTTAATTGAAAGACAAAAGCAAACAGATATTTCAATTTGATCGGGTGACCCGATCAAGTTAGATTTCCATGTAAAATCGCAAAATTTATCCTGTAAAACACATTTTCATTTCATATCCTCCACATCATAACTGTTATAGGGCATATCCATTCATATTAGCTAGCAATGAATTGGAATAGTGATAGGTGCATTTTGGTGGATTTACCAAAACTATACACAAGCTTTAAACCCTGCAGCATCTCTTTGGTATTGCATCCACAGGGTTGCATAATTTTGAACTGAGTAAGACTCGGGGATTTCCATGATTTTTTTTAGTGAATTCTTTTTTGTCGTTGTGAAACTGAAATTTTGCAGCTCTGAATTACATTTTAATCTTTCAAATAAACTCCAACGCTTTGTCAATGTTAGTTTGAAAATTTTGTTTAATATTTTGCTTAAATTTATGATATCTTCATTTTGAATGAATTTTAATTAGTGAATTTATTTAAAACCAAGCATACGTTTACACATGTACATGTTTAGGGACAGTGATTTTCAGTTTTAATTGGTAAATAAAACAGAAATCATGATTGGTTCTTATCATGTACATGTAAACAAAAAAAACATGGAATTCACCTTTGCAAAACGGAATTCAGGTCTTTGCTGTGTATATTTTCAGTGACAGAATGGAATTTCCACTTTTAGATCATGTTGAAACGGAATTACGGATTTTCAGAAATGGAAAAGGCAGATTTTTTAAACAGAAAATCACTGTCTCTACATGTTTCACTGTTAATACTATGGGTGCATATGTTACCATGGTGATAATGATCCATTTGTTGACGCATGGTTCCACAGTTTGCTATTTGTATTCCTTCTCGGAGTAGTAGAGCCAGTATGTGATGAGAATTGGGATTTATTATTTTAATATGAAAATTTGTATCAATATGATTAATGTTGGTGCTATTATTACATTATTATTTTCATTTTTTTTTATTCATAATATCTCCATGACTTGTTATATTGTATCATGTTTCTCACAGTTGTTATATAGTCACCATTATCATTATAAAAGTTTTCATCCACAATATCATCAACAACCTCAACACCATTATCACCAGTTTAATTGTAGTTTTAGGCAGGGGCGGATCCAGGATTTTTCAAACAGGGGGGGGGGGGCACATTTTCCTGAGGAAAAATTTGCCAAGCAAAAAAAAAAATTCAGATATTGTAATTAACAAGGCTTGGTTACCAATAAACAACATTTCATCCCCACAACATTGTACCTTTCAGAACTACTGTACCTGAAATTATGCATATTTATTATGTTTGTTTGTTTTTTATTATATCATTCTGTTTAGCCATAACACTCTCACAATTGATTTAACCCTGCATGACAAATCAATCATGCATGAAGATTTCAATTTGAATGTAAATCAGCATTTCCCCATACCTCACTTTTTTCAGTTGAGCAGACAAATGATTAATGTTGCCTTTAATAACCGAAAAGTATCTGCCAGGGATGATAGCGATCAAATCTTTTTAACCTTGGATACCAGATTAGGCTGCTTGTCATGTGTGAAAGATTTGCATGTAGTTTGAATGTGGCATACTATTGTCAATATTAGGAGTTCACTCTGTCTTTATTTTACATGCATCTATCAGGGGAACAGTTGCTAGTCACAACTAAATATCTTGGGAGGAGAAATATCCGATTATTGCACATACAGTGAAAGAAATTTTCCAAAGAGCTGAACACTGTCAGTTGGGAAGGATTAATAGAAGTAAAGTGAATTGGTTTACACATGTTTATGTGCAGGGCAGTCAGAGCTTCGTGTCATCCTTCATTAGTCCAGTCCGCGGATTTTCATCTCACTGGAAGCATGTACCAAATGACGTCATTTAAACACGTTTACGATCGTGGTTCTGTTTATACTTCCCCAGAAAGCCTGATTCTGGTCAAACGACGTTTACAAACGCATCTTTTTGTGAGTTTACGATCGGCATTTTGATACAGCGTTTAAATGAAAGTAAGCATGGACGCAACCGTATTTTGGACTAACCACGTTTGGAAACGCTGATTCTGGCCTGAAAAGTGGAAGCATAAACACGGCCTTAGTTCTCAAGGTCCTGTTCAAAACATTACGCCATAACCCCTCACATGATAATGGGGTAACTATGTTCATGTGTATTTGTGTATTATATTAGTGTTAAATTTTATTCATCTTTCTTTTTCTTCATTTCATCAGGTGAATAGCAGGCATGTACAGTACATGAAGGCTTCAAGGCATCGCTAAGTGTGTCTTATCAACTATATCCTTGCATCTTTGAAGGCAACACTGAAGGAGAATAGATCAGGCAGGGAAACCCAGTGACCTCTGACCTTTGAAAATGGGACTGGGAAAAACTCAGAATCCAAACAGAGACACGCCTAACTGATTGATTATTTTGTGTGTACACTGCATGGAATGCTCTCCAGACTTGGTAAAGTGTAAATCTGGTTTTCATTGCACACAGACCATTGACAGTATAACACCTATGGATGGGAAATATTAAAACTATTGACTGGATCTCATAGTTCTACCATAACAGGTGTGTAGAGGACACAAGCTGTTGGGTGTATGATTCGGGTTCATATTAATGCCATTGACTGGATCTCACAACCTTCATACATATATGGAGAACACAACCTGTCGGATGTTCGGTTCAGGTTTATATTAATAATTATTGACTGGATCTCTCAACCTTCATACATATATGGAGAACACAACCTGTTGGATGTTCGGTTCAGGTTTATATTAATAATTATTGACTGGATCTCGCAGTGATAACCTACCATTAAAGAAACCTACATGTATACATGTAGTAGCTGTCCAGAACACAACCTGGTGGGTGTTTACTTCAAGTTTATATTAAAAACTATTGACTGGATATCAAAACTCCAGCATGAAAATTGTGTAGCATAACCTGTTGGTTCCAGCACGATTCATTCAACCAGGAGATTGCAGTCATCATTGGAGATAATCAAAAAGACATGGTGCTTGCATGCCATTAATAGGAACTTCATGTTTATACAATACATCATTGAGTTAATAAATGACTTGGGAGAAATCGCCGACCTTCACCAGAGCAGGAAATAGCCATTATTATCTACCAGTAAATTCAACCTCTGCTCTGCATTGCTTCATGTATGATGGACACTTGGTATGGATCCCTTGATTCATTTTGTCAATTGGATAGCTCTAATATGTGAACAATGCACAGTGTGTAATTGATGTGATCATGCCATGTAAATGAGACGGACGGAACTAATCTTGTACATGTACCTGCATTTGTTGGGAAGTTCAAGGAAGATGGGAACAGATTGTTTCTATTTTTGTTAGGAGCAACACGATTGAAGAAGGTTTTATTCTCCTCTCCCTCTTTCTCTCCCACCATCTACATCCTTGTCTCTCTACATGGTATTTTTTTCACCCTTTCTCTATTTTTCTCTTGCTTTTCCTTTTTTGCTGCGTATTCCAATCTTCAGTCCCCTTCTGGATTTCCCCTCTCGTATCTCTCCCACTCTCTCTCTCTCTCTCTAACCTTAGCATCTGTGAGTTTTACCAACATATGAATCACACCAATCAATACTCTGTTCTGTGAGGACCTTGTGGTATTGTTCTCATTAAAAGTACATGTACATGAACGCATTGGAATGAAATCTCTGAATGAAATAGGGTATAGAATGTAACCTTGGGACTTCACCATCACCAGTCATTCAGAGTGCAACGTAGGTTTATCAAGTATCTCATGCGAAAACTCGAAACTGCTCACTCTTCTACAGTTCAGCTCATCCCATAATGTGTGAAGTACCAGCAAAAATTCTGAGCTTGAATTTGGTTTCAAAATCTGTAGGAAATTGGAGTGCATTTAGTGCTGGAATTGATCATTTACATGTGTGCAAACATTGCTTGAACAATGACGTGTAGAGAGATCCGGCAGAACAGTCTTGTCATTGATGGGAAGCACATGCTAGTGTAAAAGAGGATTTACCCAAGTGTATCAGGTGGATTTTTAGTACACGTACAACTCTTTGACATGTTTTGAAGAGGACTGCAGCTTGAAAGCTTAGCATCAAGTTCGGATTCCGATACATTCCACTTACACTCCAGTAAATACTGTTTATTGAATATTCGGAATTCAATTTTAAGTCCAAGTCAGTGATGGTCTTCAAACTGTTTTTTGTCAATATCATTTCTCAAAGATTTATCACTTTTGGAATTTTTGGAGAAAGCAACAGATTATCAGCGGTTATTGTGATCCTTCCATCATACAGCTTTCAATAGTCAGAAATTGATGTATTATTCATAATTATGACTAGTGCCTTAGAAGTGGAATGCAAACTGTATCATCGTATGAAAGTGCCACCAGGACTCCCCTTACAGGTACAGTCTAATAGCAGGTAAGCAGTTGGACCACTGCATTTGGGATTCCCCTTCTCTGAAAAAAGCGAGTCCCTGACATCGGTTGTGACATTCTACTTTGTTTTAATACATCATCATTTTGCGATCTTGCCCGGTTTAAAGTGACGATGGAGATGAACATGTTTGATTGATATATATTTTATGCCATCTTTGATTAACATCTGTGGACCTATTCCGTGAACCCAACCGATGTGTACTGCCAGCGGATATAGTGACACTAGTCTTTCATATCAGACTGTTTTTCAAGAACGGGAAACGCCATTCCATATCCAGTTCTTCAAGAAATAAAGTTATTCCTCTTGCCAACATTTGGATGCATATGTGTACAATCAATCTTCCATCAATCTATTGTGGATACAAGTGCCTTTTTCAGGAAAGAAAAGTTATATGAACCATACAGAGAATATATTAGAATAACAAATTTGTGCAATACAATAATAGAAATCATCATCTTCCATATCAAATAATGTAATTATGAATTAAATGTGATAATATTTACGGAAACATCTATATCCTTCGACATAAGTTTGCTACAATTTACATCGCGATTTTATCATTTAACAGTTTGAAAATGCATGATTTGTAAAAAGGAATTCAACACTAAAAGAATCATACATGTACATCTGTGATGGGATTACGTTGAGCTTCAAAAACTCCATCGAAAAGTCGGCTGACACATGTTGCTGTACGTGTGCTGTATGCATGACACTGAAACAAATATTTGAACAAACAGACTCTGTATTCCAGAAAGATGGGAGACTACGATGAAGACCTGGCTAGCGGGGAGTCGTTCCCCTCTCACGATGACATCAAAACCATTGTAGAACAGAAAGCGAGGGAGCTCTTCATGGTGTGCGATGTGGAGGAGAAGGGATTCGTGAGTAAACGTGATATGCAGCGTCTCGTTGATGAGCTCCCTCTTCTGCCGGACCAGCTAGAGGAGGTCTTTGATTCGCTGGATGACGATAAGAATGGATACTTGACACTGGAGGAGTTTACGGAAGGATTTGGTGAGTGGTAGGATGAAGATGATGATGGTGGTAATGACGATGATGATTAAGATGGTGGTGGTGATGAAGACAATGGTGAATGTGATGATGAAGGTAGAGATGATAATAGATGGTGTCATGGTGACAGGGTGCTACATAAGCACTTGCCCGATTGACCGGGGCAAGTAAAAATTAGAGTCAGGCAAGTGTTTTGAAGTAATAATAATATGAGGCGCCGATGTATCTAGTTGCCTATTCAGTGGCGCACTATAAATACCCCAGCTGTACATGTAGCTTCAGCTGCTAAAGGCGCTTGGTGCATTCAAGGAATTGATCCTGCCGGGTACTTATTTACCTCACCTGGGTCGAGTGCAGTACAGTGTGGATAAATTTCTTGCTGAAGGAAAACACGCCATGGCTAGGATTCGAACCCACGACCCTCTGCTTGAAAGGCGACAGTCAGAACCACTAGATCACGACGCGCCCAAGTAAAAACCAAAACCACTTGCCAGAATTGGGCAAGCAAAATTCACACAGTATAAAGCAAAATTCTCACAGTAGAATTACCAAAATTAGGGTCGATTTGATGTTGACCCTAATTTTGGTCATGGCAGGCAAGATAAAATCGCTTTGGAAAAAGAAATTCAATAACAAGGTAGATCAGTTCATGTCAAAAGAGAGAAAAAGATCAACGGTTTTATATAAAATTTCAAGTTTCTTTTGAAGAGGTTAAACTTTTTTTTTCAAGAATTTTTTTGGGCAAGTGAAATAGATTTTTGGGCAAGTATATTCCAACTTTTTAAAAATGTACTTGCCCAAATGGTTATGTAGCACCCTGTGGTGATTGTGATGGTGATGATTAAGATACATGTATAGATGATAATAGGTGGTGAGGACGATGTTGATGATCGTGACAATGATGTTGAAGATGATGATCCTGATGGTACTAGCGATGATGATGAAGATAATAAAAGCGATGATATTGGTAAGTGAATACATGTTATATCAATGATCATTAAAGCTCTGGTATTTTGTTTGAATCATGATGAAGAAATTGTACTATGGTGATAATGATGAAATACATGAGTATGTTAATGAAATTGTTAGATAGGGGGGGGCACTCAATAAAAAAAGTAGTGGGTATGTGCTGCGGGCGAGACAAAAACGGGGGCCTTGGAGCAGGCTTATTGTAAAACGGAGGGTCTTTTGAACGGCTTCGGAACGACAAATGTTTGTGAAAACGGGGGTCCTTGGAATGGGTCGCCTGCGTGTGATTGCGTATTCATACCTATTGAACAGGCATATGTACATGTACATGTACATGCAGCTAGCCTGGCGGCACGGGCGCCGGGTACGCTAGCGCAGATGCGATGGTCGGTTGGTTTGTTCTTTTTCTCAATGAGACAAAAATACTATGCCTTGGAACGGAAATTTGAGTGTAAAAATGGGGATCCCCTCCGTGGCACATACCCACTAAATTACTGACAATGATGAGAACCATATTGAATGATGAATAGCTCCCTATTAATGATATCATCCTTCATCTTCGTCTTCTAGGTGGATTTCTTGGTCTAAACCCGGCCCCAGCTGATCATAATGAGAGGGATGATGGAGTGTTATACACTGAGGATCGTGATCATGATGAGCTTGAGAGAGATTTCAAACACGCGATGGAAAGTATTGGTGCTTCGGGGGTCATTGCTGAGTAAGTGTTAACCCGTTAAAAGGGGAATAAAACCTTTGGAACAAGTGGGCTTGTGTGGAAACAGAAAAATCAAAGAATAAGATCAATGAAAGTTTGAGAAAAATCAGACAAATAGTGAGAAAAATATGAGCATTTGAATATTGTGATCACTAATGCTATGGAAATCCTCCAATTGGCAATGCAACAAAGATGTGTGATGTCACATGTGAACAACTCTCTGATGGACTAAAAAATACACCCAAAATTCTCTTTTTACTCTTATGGTGATACAAACTATTTTCCATTTTGTATTTGAAAATCTGTATGACATGCCCTCATATAGAAATAATACATGATCTACTGATAGATGTGATAAAGAGGGCAATTTAAGTGAAATATAAAAGTAATGGCAAAGTTGTTCACAAGTGACATCATATGTGTCGCATTGCCAATGGGAGGATCTACATTGCAATAATGACCTAAACTTCAAATGCTTGCAAATTTCTTATTATTTCTTCAATTTTTATCACACTTTCGTTGATCTGTTTCTTTATTTTTTTCTGTTTTCGCAAAAGCTGTCTTATTCCAAAGGTTTCATTTTCCTTTAACTACTTGATAGTGACTCGCCACCAAGAATCAAAGAATTGGTCACCAGGGACGGTTCTCTGTAATTAGCAAAAATAGCAATTGAGTGCTTGACCTAATTCAGTAAATTCGAGGACAGATCATTTCTGAGAGCAGGGATGCAAACGCCAAGCCCTGATCACCAGAATTCAGAGTGTTTCAATTACCGAATCCTAGTAAACATAGAAATTACCGTCTAATTGTGATGGGGGGGATAGTCAGCTCCCATCCCCCCTCCCTCCCTTAGATAATCTCTGCAGTCTGTGTATCACATTTTTTTTCATAAAATCTAATTGCAGTCCATTAGCTGGACATTTTTATTAGTTACATATAATTGCTTTAAATGGTCTCAAATAATGTGACAGTAACAATGGGAGGCCAGTGCATTAGACTCGAGACTATATAAACAATGATTTATGATGGTTTGATGCACTGAATATTCATTGTTTGTCCCCCAACATATCTGCCTTTGGGAATGCTTTTATTTTCTTCCAGACATGAGGCGGTCAAGGATCTTTGGAAGAAACTTCATCAGGATGAACCAAGTCTTCTGACAAACTTTGAGGACTTCATACAACATGTGTGCATGGATATGAGGACTGCACAACTCAATACTGGAGAGCTGGAGAATGCATTAAAAAGGTATGGATGATGAAGATGATGGTGGTGATGATGATGATGATCAGTGGCGTACCGTGGGTCACGGCATTGGGGGGGGGGGCACCAGCAAAAATATTGAGTCACCTAAGTGAGCGCGCGAAGCGCGCCCAGTTGCCAGGTATACTGACCTAATAGAGACATTTTAAGGACAGTGCCATAAAACGGATATTATCTCACTGGTCAAATAATATGAGCACGAAGCGCGAGCTTAAAATTTTTGATATTCAGACCTAAAAAGGGACATTATGATCAATCTTTTGTAATCATGATACATACCTGTCTCGCTAAATATTGCGAGCACGAAGCGCGAGCTGAAATTTTTGTAAATATTGACCCTCCAAACAGGAAGATTTTAAGGACTATATTTAAGGAATCCATTTAGAGTATACACATCTCACCATAGTCATCTAATGCGAGTGTCAATAAGCGCTTGCTGATTTTGTTAGAATTACATCTAAACATGCACATAAAGCACTTGTAATCATGATTAACATACCCATCACACTAGTCAAATCTTGCGAGCGCAAAGCGCGAGCTGAAAATTCAGGAAATTCAGACCTGAAGAGGGGCATGTTAAGGCTTGCTGTTTGTAGGAATTCACGGAGACCATACAAAGTTCACTAACCAAATGAAATTTTTGATATTGAGATCAAAAAAGGGACATTTTAGGACTGATTCTAGGAGAGCAGACATATTTCACCAATCCACTACAGCAAGCGTCAGCACGGACAGGAAATGTTTTATATAAGACCTTAAAATGGGACAATCACTTTAAGTAGTCATGAAAAAGAAGCATACTATTGTACATAAAACAATAATAACTCGAAGTGCGAGGAAATATATTTGGCAGTTTGGTGTATATTGACTTGAAAACGGGAGGTTTTAGCCGGGGTTTTAGTATAAAACGAAATATATATCTCGATAAACAGACAATGCGAGCACCAGGAACAATGAAGACATAGGCCCTATGCAAATTATTTTTCATAAAAGTTATGAAAAAAAAGTGTTTCTTATGTAATATAACATAACATAATTATGATATAATATAACATTATAATATACAATTATGTCTTCTTTCCCACTACGCTTCTCTTCCTTTCTCCCTCTTTTTCTCCTTTTCCCTGTTTTTTTTTTTGTCAGCCGATTGGGGTGGATGGTGGTGTGGATGATGATGATGATGATGATGATGATGATGATGATGATGATGATGATAATGATGAGGATAATGATGATGATGATGATGATGGTGATGACGATGGTTGTGGTGGTAATGGTAATGATGATGAGTATGGTGATGATGACACTAATGGTACATGTATGTTATTATTATTATGATCCATGATGAGAAAGAAAATTAATACCCAACTAATTCCAAGAGAACGAAAAGTTGTACACAAAAGACCATTTTAGGACACATCTAGACCATTGGACCGTACAAGTACATGTAGTTTAGATGGCATTGGGTTTCCATACTCTTTGCTCAGTATTGAATTAATCCTCTTTTATAGACTTTGAAAAAAGGAAATCCTCTCTGACCAAAATTGCTTTCAGAGTCATCAATAAGGGAAATAACCCTATAATGTTGAGGGTGATTATGATGGTGGTGGTGGTGATGATGATGATGACAACGACGACGATGATGATGACGATGATGGTGATGATAATGAGGATGATGATGAGGATGATGATGATGGTGTGGATGATAATGATGGTGATGATGATGATGATGGTGATGATGATGATGATGGTGGTGATGACGATGGTTGTGGTGGTAAAGGTAATGATGGTGATGATGATGATGATGGTGATGATGATGATGTAAATGATGATGATGATGATGGTGATGACGATGGTTGTGGTGGTAATGGTAATGATGATGGTAATGATGATGATGATGATGATGATGACAATAATGATATGTTATTATTATTATGATCCATGATGACAAAGAAAATTGATACCCAACTAATTCCAAGAGAACGACAAGTTGTACACAAAAGACCATTTTAGGATACATCTAGACCATTGGACCGTACGAGTAGTTTAGATAGCATTGGATTTCCGTACTCCTTGTTCAGTATTGAATTAATCCTCTTTCATAGACTTTGAAAAAAGGAAACCCTCTCTGTGACCAAAATTGCTTTCAGAGTCAACAATAAGGGAAATAACCCTATAATGTTGAGGACACATTCAAGTAGTGAATTGGATGGGTTGCTTTAATCTGAGTGCTCTCTTTTGTTCCCTTGAAGGCTTGACTGTTACACTTTACTTTACACCAAAGTGCTTATTTTGTATCATATACATGTAGTCTGAAGAGGGCAATTTTCATTTGCATGTCAAGTGTTCATTACTTCTTTGTTAGAGTTATGCTTGTTTCTCCAATGTACATGTAAGCATCCTCAGTGGTATTCTATGATATTAGATCAATTAAGTTTGAATGTTGGGGTATAGTCTAGAACTTGGAGGCTTCATACTGTATATGCCCTACAAAAGATAATTGGTAAAATGGTAGTGATGTTTTACCTGATTGCTAATAAAGCATAAATGCTTGTAAGCAAGCAACCAGAGGACCGACGGCTTAAGGTCTCTCTGAGGGACCTAACTAATTCATGCACCGACATAGTGACAATCCTGCCTTGTTGCATACACTAGTCGAAGTATTTCAGTTCTTCTTTGGAAGGCCCCAGGTACATGTATACATGGCCACCACAAGTGCTCTGGAAGTCAAATTCACCTTGTTTTTCCTTTTTATTTTGACAGCCGAGACACCATACATCAGCAGGACATCAAGCATCTATATGAGGAGATGGAGAGACAGATTAGAATGGAAAAGGAAAAGATCATTTCAGAGGTATTTTTTAAAATCTATTTATAATACACGCCACATTGAAAGATCTGTATTGAAGAGGTATTTGGGCTCAGTGGATAAATTTCCTGACATGGAATCACAAGGTCCAGGGTTCAAATCCCACCACAGCACCCGCGTCCTTTGGCAAGGTATTTATCTACATTTGCAACTCCCCATCCAGGTGTTGTAATGGGTATCCAGTAGGAAGGAATTCCTTGAATCCTTGAGCCCCTGATCAGAGTGCCCGTGCTATCTATTTTTTTGTTTATTCATCCATCAATCAATTTATGTGTCTGTATGTGT
This sequence comes from Lytechinus variegatus, assembly GCF_018143015.1. Taxonomy (NCBI): domain Eukaryota; kingdom Metazoa; phylum Echinodermata; class Echinoidea; order Temnopleuroida; family Toxopneustidae; genus Lytechinus; species Lytechinus variegatus. The sequence goes on along the minus strand of NC_054747.1, from coordinate 3,154,891 downwards.
ATATTAATTGATCCAGCAATCTATCTTGGTAAGAGTTCCATATGCACCCCCACTAAAATTGAAAATAAAAACAAGGAGAAGGTTTAGAATAATATATCTAGCCCTAATATAGAACATATATGATGGGGGAGTGTAAATACGTACCAAAATATGGCTTTATTCCATCAAATTTCAAGCAGGATCTAGTGCGTGTAATTGTCCATAGACCTCTGTTTATTTAGTCAGTAAAGGGTCTGTGAGTCAAGACTAGTTGAAATATTGGCTGATAATCGTTAACATACCCCTTCCGGTATCAGCACTTCTCGCTAGCATAGCGGGAAAGGTCTTGACTGAAGATAAAATGAGGTGAGTTCGACTACATAAAGCAACAGTAAAAAAAATGATAGAAAAATCTGAAGTGAAAGTGAATGAACCGGAAGCAGAGCTACCAAGCATTTTGGACTCTTGTTCATCCCCTCAAATCTCTTTCTCACGCAACTATCACAGCCTATCCCCATATACATTGTACACAATGTCTGTGATCTCACTCAGATTTACAGAAAGCCTCACGCATATCTGGTCTTTGAACTTGGCATCTCTGCGGAAGTCTCAACAATCTTTTGTTATTTGAGGTGGGGGTGCGTATGGAACTCTTTCCTCTATCTGTTCATTTGTCTCTCCTTCCATCTTTTTATTCATCCATCCCTTCATCTACATGTACATGTATTAATCCACCAATCCTATCTCTGTTCATCCATCTCTCTATCTACCCATCTATCCATCCATCTAATAGGAAAAGGAGAAGGAAAAGAGGATTCGAGAGCAGCTGGAACATGATATGAAAAACAAAGATGATCAACTGAACGCATTACTCAACAAACAAGCTGAGGTAAATTATACAGTCCTCAATTACTATATCCATTCAAAAATAATCTGAACTGGTGATTGGTTCAAAAACTAGGCCAGGGGTGTTTCAAAAAGGTGTTGTAGGTTAAGAGTGACGGGTGAACCTTTCTAACGCGCTATATCCATTGCCAATGAACATTTTGGTGTATACCATTTACCACAAGAAAGGATCACCAGTTGCTCTTAACTTACGAAACACCCACCAGATTTGATGATATGCTCAGCAGCCATTACAGGGGAAGTTCACCCTGAAGAAAAGTTTGTTGTAAAAATAGCAGAAAAAATAATTAAAATTATTGCTGAAGGTTTGAGGAAAATCTGTTAAAGATTAAGAAACTTATTAGAATTCAAAGTTTTGTATTTGTGATGTCATAAACGAGCAGATGCCCCATTATGTTATGTAATATAAAATGCGTGAATTTCAAATTTTGTATGGTTCCTGATGACTTAATTTTGTTTTCTATTCATGATTGGGTGTAAAATGATTTGTCTATTGATATACGAAAGGTACAGTAAAAACCTTTTCTAATTTTCTGAGAAAATTAAAATTCATTTATTTTTTACCATTCGCTATGTAGGAATGCTGCTCGCATATGACTTCTTAAATCAAATAATTAAAATTCTAGTAACTTTTTAATTCTTTGATGATTTTTTTCTCAAACCTTCGGCAATATTTTTTTTTCTGCTAGTTTAACAACAGGGTGAACTTCCCCATTAAATCTACTAGACCAAATGGATATTTTGTCAAGTTCCTTTTTTTTATTGTCAAAATAATTATTTTCTTGTCTAATTTCAATGGAATAAAAACGCTTGTTTGTTATCAATGACATGTAAAATCATGAAATAAGTATTATTGATATTAGCAGTCAATAGTGGAATTTGAACCTGTGCAGTTATAACAGTGTGGCATAGAACTTTGATATGCCTTTAATAGACAACTTAATCACAGGCAATTGAAAATCGAACTGATTGTCCTATTTGATAGGGTTTATACTCTGCTGTATACTTTATTGATATCCAAGGTGAGATTCTTGCCAATTTGAGGATGGGGGTTACATTTGCCGATTTAGCCAAACACTGAAGTAATTCAGTCCTCAAAATGGTAAAGCCAATATTTTGAAGCATATTCACTCTTGTGTGTAATTTACTGATTTCAGTTACATAATTTGTATTTCTTTGTTGAATATAGTTGGAGCAGAAGCTTTATGAACTGAGTCTGACTGAGACAGAGATCAAAGAAGAAAATGAATCTCTTCAAGCGGTAAGTATTTATTCTTTGTTTATTTGTTTATTTATTTTTTAAACATATTTACATGTACACATGATAGAAGAAACAATCGAATCAGCAAAGCTGTTTTCTTTGTTATCCATAATTGTACATTATCAGTTCTGATTCCAGCCATTAAGAATATCTTGTTAGACAAAATAGATTCATGTTAAGGTACATGTAGGTCTATGCAGTTTGTTGTTTTGCTTTTGGTTTTGCTAATTTTTTTTTTGCTTTTTTTAGTGTCTTACATTCTGCTAAATTTTTTCAATCATAAATATATATATCTTTTTAAATTTTTTTCATATTCTCTCTGTTCTATGATGATATTACCAAATTTGCTCTGTCAAGTATACATTTCATTTCATTTATTTCCATATCCATGATATCACAAAGTATATACATTAAAGATGATCTTCATATATATGTGGAAAATTGTTGAAAATTAGAAACTCACATGATTGTAATGTGATTATTATTTGTAACTTTGTTGAATTTTTTTTTTACAAATTAGTCACACATCATGTACAAACCTTTGTTTTTCATGTTTTTTCAGCAAAATGAGCATTTATCTCAGAAGCTTGATTCGTCTCAAACTGAGCTCGTTGAATCTAAGACCTACCTCAAAGAAATGACAGAGAAACACCTGAAAGACAAGAGAGAAAGGGTCAAGTAAGTAACAAAGCAGACCATAGTAACTTTAATATTAAAGTGATTGGTTAACATTGGTTTGACTTTTAAAAGATATTAGCTAGAAGGTCACACTTGTCACCTGTGTCTGTGATATGTTACAAAAATGAAGCCCAGAAAAAATTGCGTTCGAAAATAATTATTTAGTGCTTCAAAAATTGAAATATAAAGTGACCGGAAACACCATCTTAATTTCATCCCATACACTCATGTGTACTATTTAGGTGTCTATAAGATGCCTATTTACAAAATTTGGGTTTGCCTTGTAGTTTTAGCTTTTCATTCTCAATAATGGTTGTTTTCATGGTTTATTAGTTCTAATACATGCACTTGTACACATGTTTCATCATGGTTTGAGAATTTTTTAAATCAGCTGCTCACAAAGTTAAACAATACCTTTAATTAACCAGCCTTGGTGTGCAGTGACAAATAATATTTCACTACTTTGAGTGAAATCACACTCTCTATTTCAATTCTGATTTTAATTCTGGTTTTATTGTGACTGGTTACATGACAAAAGTCTGAAGACTCATTATATCATATTTACAAAGTAAAAATGATGTACATGTATATCATTACACAATACAGCAAATAGAATTGATAAAATGACATTAAAATGACAAAAATGTTTATAAAAGCTCATGATATTAAAGGTGGGCAAAGACCAAATTAAAAGCTTGAAAACAGCAATACAAAATAAATTAAAAATAGAAAAATAGATCATCATTAGAAATTAAAATTTCAGATGTTACGAATAATTTAATTACAATTGAAATGATTTTCCAGAGTTGAAATATTACTATACAAAAATCTAAGGAGAAGTTAATATAGTCATAATAACAGAATGGATTGTCTGAAATTAATCATGTGGTATTGATAGAATGCATTCATATTAGAATATTGAAATAATGAAAAAAAATATTGAATCCCTTATAACAAAAAACCCTCTAAACATATTAATATTGAAATTTAAATGAATTACACTCATTTTAGTATAGTGCTACAATATGACACTCATAAGAAAATCACACTCAATGTGCAATAGCAAAAAATACCTTACACTTTATTGAGAAAATCACACTGAATATGCAAAAGCAAATTAATATATATCGTCCTTGTTCTCATCATTGGATTTAAGTAATAAATGCTTTCATGCGTATCGTTGCAGATTAATAGTGCAGGTATTGTAGCTAATGACATTGAACTTATGAATAATAGTGAATTTGATAGCATTATAGTGAATGAGCGGTATATAACATAAAGCTTAGCAATAGACCAGCTCAGAGTTACCTCATGGGCAATATTGGCGATATATTGGATTATAAAGTTCCTTTTGTGATCATGACCTCATCAGTTTTTGCCTATCAGGAATTTGCTGAAGGTTTCCATGGTGAAGAATGAATCAGTGTAAACAATTTCATGGTACACCATGTATATTGTGGGTGCGTCGTGGTCTACTGGTTCTGACTCTCGCCTTTGAAACAGAGGGTCATGTGTTCGAATCGTAGCCATGGCGTATTTTCCTTCAGCAAGAAATTTATCCACACTGTGCTGCACTCGACCCAGGTGAGGTGAATGGGTACCCGGCAGGAGTAATTCCTTGCATGAACTGACCGCCGGTGATGGTAGCTCGAGCTTAAGCCGGGGTAATAATAGCAGTGCTTTGTATCCTCTGGCAAAAAGCGCTTTATAAATACAGCTATTATTATTATTATTATATATAGATATACATGTGTGTATATATATTTTTATACATCAGACTCGTCGCTTCCACAGATGCTCTTAACCAACTGAGGTAATTTGTGAATTTTGGGTAGCAGATAAAATTTACTCACCCTAGGGTTATTGGGCACCAGCGTACTACTTAAGTCACTAACAGTTTTGAGGTTTTCCACACATTGTAGGGCTTGTTGTTGGTAATCCTCTGTGGGGTCTTCTATCAACGGAGAATAGAATGCCTCGTCAGTGATCTGCCGTTGGGCCTCGGAGATGTAATCATCGGCGTCCTGGATCACCACCGCCCCACCTTTGTCTGCCGGCTTGATGACGATGTTGGTGTTGTCCCTCAGTGATTTGATGGCTTTCTTCTGTACCTTCTCTGCATGACTAGGTGGATTCTATTTGACGTCCCTGAGAAAGTTGTCAAGGTTTCCCTCGACCGCTGAGGTGAAGTTGTCAATGTGTAAGTTCCTTCCCGCTGGCGGGGCCCATTTTGGTCTCGTCAGCGACGGTGGCTTGGTCTTAGCAGCCTGAGGAGGAGGGGCATCACCAGGTTCATCTTTGTCAGCAAAGTATTCCCGGAGCTTCACACGTCTGTTGAATGCCACGGTGTCCTGGCAAAGACGTAACTTATCGAGCCGTTGTGGAGGGCAGAAAGACAGGCCGAAGTTGAGGGTCTTTTCCTCTGACGGGGATAGGTGATTGCTGGATAGGTTGACTACGTTTCTTTTCGTGGTAGTACTCGTAATGTTACTA